>NC_089230.1:68417442-68717442 GCF_963924675.1 Phocoena phocoena | reverse complement strand
CAAAGGGAAAGAGGTCTTTAAAATATATATATATTTGTATATATATTATATATATATATATATATATATATTTATCCTACAGTAAAACTGTAGCCTACCCTCACCCCTGGCATTTTCACTGTTCTGTACAAGGCTGGTTTTTTTTTTTTTTTATTTCCAAAGTCTAATAAACAGGAGAGGGTGTCATGCTTGTGCATGAAATAGAATTTAGTCAAATAAAAAATTTTGGTCATTTGGTACTGAAGTTTTCTTTTTTTTTTTTTTTTTGCGGTATGCGGGCCTCTCACTGTTGTGGCCTCTCCCGTTGCGGAGCACAGGCTCCGGACGTGCAGGCTCAGCGGCCATGGCTCATGGGCACTGCATGTGGGATCCTCCCGGACTGGGGCACGAACCCACATCCCCTGCATCAGCAGGCGGACTCCCAATCACTGCGCCACCAGGGAAGCCCATGACCCACTTCTTGACATTATCCTAAAGATATAATGTCTGGCTTAAAACTGTGGTTGAGGGTGTTCTTCAAAGTGCTACTCATGATGTAAAAAAATTACAAATGATAAAGATGAACAATTGGGAAATGGTTAAAGAAATGATGGTTTGTCATATGGTAGAATATTTGCATATATTTTAAAATATTTTCTAGGAATACTTGGAATGTGTTTGATAGTGTTAAAAAGGAGGTCAGACCCTCAAATCCATTTTATACATTATTTTCATTATTGTTTTGAGTGGATAGGCATTGAGAGAGGCTGAGTTCTTTTTCTGGCTATAAATTTATGTGAGTAAAATTCTAACCATTTGAAAATAATATACACCATTGCTCAATATAGTCTGGGAAATAGCAATTGAAATTTGTTTTCCTTACAAGAGAAACAGTGACAATGAATCTTAATGAGTACATTAAATGAATTTAAAATCTGTTTTTATAAAGGTCTTAAGTCAGGTGCTACAAACTGAAAAGAAGACTCATGGTATTTTAAATTGCTATAGACACCTTTAAGAAAGTTAGAACTCATTGTTTATTGCCATGCAAATTGCAATATTAAATGAATTAGTGGGTTTTAAAATAATTGAAATCTTAGAATGTATAATAAAGATACATTATCTTTAATCTTTAATATAAATTAAGAAAGTGAAATTCTGCATTAACTGTGAATTTATCTGATAAAGCAAATTTACCCATTAAAAAAAAATACTGTTACCGAGTCCAAACCTGTTCTGCTCACCATACAACAGGCCAGTAAATCAGGAGACTCAGGGCAAGGAATAAGGACTTTATTTGGAAAGCCAGCAGACCCAGAAGATTGCAGACTAATGTCCTAGAGAACCATGGTACCCCATTCAGAAATCAGGCTTCTTTTATATTAAAAGGGGCGGAGGGTGGTTGGTTGTTGCAGACTTCTTGGTGCAGGAATCCTTTGTTCTTGCAGCTGTCTGGGTAGGTCAGGTCATGATGTTACTGTAACCTCCAGCAAGACAAATTTTATTCTCTGTTTTGCAACTTTTTATCTCTATATGAATGGGGAAGTGTTAACACCTTTAAAGGTCAGAACCTTGAGAATGGGCTATCCTGTAAATTTCAGGCTATAGGCAACATTCTTAACTCTAAGCAAAACAATAGAATACAAAGGTTAAAGTAAAAGAAACAGATCTAATATGGAGTCAGATTTGTTCTTCCCTATTACAATACTAATCCAACACAAGCCCAGTAAATTAGAACCTTCAGAAGCGGCCCTCAGCTTGTGGGGTTTTCTTTTAAGTTTTAAAATATTTTTTATATATTTTAATAGTTTTTTATTTGGAAATAGTTGAAGACTGATAAGTTTTAAAAATAGAACAGAGAGTTCCCATCCAGCTTCTCTCATTGATGCCTTACATAATGCTGCTACACTGTCAAAACCAGGAAATTGGTGTTGGATCAATACTGTTAATTCAGGTGCAAACCTTACATGTACTTTTTTTCTTTGGTGTGTAGTTTTATTTTACTTTTTTTTTTTACTTTTTATTTTACTTCCCCAGTTGCCTCCCTGTGGACTGGATCTAATACACAGTGCTGTGAGTTCCCTCTTAATCAGTTAGGGAAGAACTTACCCCTTTCATGGGTATCTTTAAAGACTGACATTTCCTGAAAGGATATATTTCTTAGATAACTCTAATAAATAACTCGATAACAGTGAAAAGGAAAGCCAAGAAACAGTCTGTGGATATTTGTGATTTCTTTTTTCTCTTCAAACACACAGATATTGGGACAGATATTCTGAATAAAGGAGAGCAGTTTCAAGAAGCTGTACTCAAAGAACGTATTGCAAAAGCAGAAGCTGACATATGGGCTAAGGTAAAGGAAGTTGGAAATCAACCTGAATGCATCTTTGTGGTTCTTTCACGTTTTGGATTTGTATGAAAGAGTGGAGTCAGGCAGAACCGACTTGAATGCTGGTGTCTGTGGGACCAGGGTAGCAAGTTCTTCAATTCCGTAGTCTTGGCGTCTTCAAATGTAAAAGAGGAACAGTAATACTCTGTAGGATTATTGAGAGAGTTCAATGAAATAACGTGCCCGGCACACAGTAGGTGCTAAGTAAGAAGTAGAAATCATCAGGCACTTCCTTCTGTCTAAATTGCCCCTCTGTGTGGATGACTCCTGCCTGCTCCCTTTATTCTCATGGGATTAAAACCTTTTTAAAAAAACATTCTTTTGCAAATGTTTTCTCCCATTCTGAGGGTTGTCTTGTCTTGATTATGGTTTCCTTTGCTGTGCAAAAGCTTTGAAGTTTCATTAGGTCCCATTTGTTTATTTTTGTTTTTATTTCCATTACTCTAGGAGGTGGGTCAGAAAGGATCTTGCTGTGATTTATGTCATAGAGTGTTCTTCCTATGTTTTCCTCTAAGAGTTTGATAGTTTCTGGCCTTACATTTAGGTCTTTAATCCATTTTGAGCTTATTTTTGTGTATGGTGTTAGGGAGTGATCTAATCTCATACTTTTACAGGTACCTGTCCAGTTTTCCCAGCACCATTTATTGAAGAGGCTGTCCTTTCTCCACTGTACATTCCTGCCTCCTTTATCAAAGATAAGGTGTCCATATGTGCGTGGGTTTATCTCTGGGCTTTCTATCCTGTTCCACTGATCTATCTTTCTGTTTTTGTGCCAGTACCATACTGTCTTGATTACTGTTGCTTTGTAGTATAGTCTGAAGTCAGGGAGCCTGATTCCTCCAGCTCCTTTTTTCGTTCTCAAGATTGCTTTGGCTATTCGGGGTCTTTTGTGTTTCCATACAAATTGCGAAATTTTTTGTTCTAGTTCTGTGAAAAATGCCAGTGGTAGTTTGATAGGGATTGCATTGAATCTGTAGATTGCTTTGGGTAGTAGAGTCATTTTCACAATGTTGATTCTTCCCATCCAAGAACATGGTATATCTCTCCATCTATTTGTATCATCTTTAATGAAGCAGCTGACAAAGGATTAATCTCCAAAATATACAAGCAGCTCATGCAGCTCAATAACAAAAAAACAAACAACCCCATCCAAAAATGGGCAGAAGACATAAACAGACATTTCTCCAAAGAAGATATAAAGAATGCCAACAAACACATGAAAGAATGCTCAACATCATTAATCATTAGAGAAATGCAAATCAAAACTACAATGAGGGCTTCCCTGGTGGTGCAGTGGTTGAGGGTCCGCCTGCAGATGCGGGGGACACGGGTTCGTGCCCCGGTCCGCGAGGATCCCACATGCCGCAGAGCGGCTGGGCCCGTGAGCCATGGCCGCTGGGCCTGTGCGTCCGGAGCCTGTGCTCCGCAGCGGGAGGGGCCGCGATGGTGAGAGGCCCGCGTACCGCAAAAAAAAAAAAAAAAAAAAAAAAAACTACAATGAGATATCATCTCACACCAGTCAGAATGGCCATCATCAAAAAATCTAGAAACAGTAAATGCTGGACAGGGTGTGGAGAAAAGGGGACACTCTTGCACTGCTGGTGGGAATGTGAATTGGTTCAGCCACTATGGAGAACAGTATGGAGGTTCCTTAAAAAACTACAAATAGAATTACCATATGACCCAGCAATCCCACTACTGGGCATATACCCTGAGAAAACCAAAATTCAAAAAGAGTCATGTACCAAAATGTTCATTGCAGCTCTATTTACAATAGCCCGGAGATGGAAAGAACCTAAGCACCCATCATCGGACGAATGGATAAAGAAGATGTGGCACATATACACAATGGAATATTACTCAGCCTTAAAAAGAAATGAAATTGAGCTATTTGTAATGAGATGGATAGACCTAGAGTCTGTCATACAGAGTGAAGTAAGTCAGAAAGAAAAAGACAAATACCGTATGCTAACACATATATATGGAATTTAAGGGAAAAAAATGTCATGAAGAACCTAGGGATAAGACAGGAATAGAGGCGCAGACCTACTGGAGAACGGACTTGAGGATATGGGGAGGGGGAAGGGTGAGTTTTGACGGCGAGAGAGAGTCATGGACATATACACACTAACAAACGTAGTAAGGTGGATAGTTAGGGGGAAGCAGCCGCAAGGCACAGGGATTTTAGCTCGGGGCTTTGGGACAGCCTGGAGGGGTGGGATGGGGAGAGTGGGAGGGAGGGAGACGCAAGAGGGAAGACACATGGGGGCATATGTATATGTATAGCTGATTCACTTTGTTATGAAGCAGAAACTAACACACCATTGTAAAGCAATTATACCCCAATAAAGATGTTAAAAAAAAAAAAAAGACATTCTTGTTGTAGTTGTTTATTATTGCTTAATATATAGTAGACCATTCGTTTGTGTAGTGTGTAATGCCCCTAAGTGCCTGTTTTTTCCAAATGCTGCGTCATAGCTGACTCTCCTTTTCACCCCCTCTCCCAGCTCCCCTTCGCTCCAAAGTCCTTGACACCTTGTCCATGCGACTGCCGAGGGCCATGGAGGCAATTTGAGGGTCTTGGGGCTCATGGCCAGATCCCAGACACTTCAGCGATGCAGAATCTCAATTCTCCAGCTCCCACTTCTTCCAGTTAGAGAGAAAATGCCATACGTGACTTCCTAAAGAAAATTAGTGCTCCTTGAGAGCGGGACAACCCACAGTGCTAGAACATTATTTCTCGGTTTCTCTATAAAGTAAACATCATAGCAAAGAGTGTTGGAATTGCCCAGCATTAGTCCCAGCAAAAGCTTGGTATTAAAGTACTTCGAAAGTACAAAATGCTTCAGTGCAAAGGGTAATAGAAATAAAAATCTTACTAGACATATATCCTTATCAATAATAATAAAATTTAAATTGATTGTGAGTCATTAACTACCCTAACACAAGAGAATGCTTTTGTGAATAATGTACAATTTAAATATAACAATATACAATTTAAATGTGACTAATGTTCTGGGCATTCTCTTGAAATAAAATAATGAAACCTCTTCCTGAAGACCCTGATGCAGGGGATCTGGGATGGTACTCAGCCTCCCTTCTCAGTAATTTCAGGCTTTGTGCATTTTTCCACTTCTCTGTATTTTCCAGATTTTCTGCGATGAGCATACATGACTTTGATAGTCAATCAAGCAAGAAATAAAGTGCCAAAGAAAAAAGACAACCCAGCAGCCTGCAGTAAAGCTCTCCTTAGCAATTCCTGAAACAGTGATTTTAGCCACGGTTTGGGCCGTGTTAGGGCATCTCTGGCTGAGGTCTAGATTGCTATGGGAGGTTTGAGATGGGAACAGAGCCAGTAGTCAGGGGCCCCAGGGTGGTTGCTAGTTTTCATTAAACATGAAAACCTGATACATATTAATAAATGAACTCTTTCAAAGGCAGATGAACGCCAAAGAGAAGCAGTGAAGAAAGCCCTTGAAGAAGCAAATGACAAGCACAAAATGAAAATCCAGATTCTGAAAGAGGAACATCAAAAAGATTTACAGGTTTTTATAGTGGCTTGTTTGTTGTCTTTTTAGCGGTACTTTAGTAAAAAGCTCTGGCGTGTTCCATGGAGGTTGGTTGGGAGGCCCAGGATTTTCACACAAGGTATGCTGGACTCCGTGGCAACAGTGATGCATGGGTGCAAGAGAATCCCTTTGACATAATGAAGTATAATGAATGGCCTTTGATATAATGAACCCAAACCTTTATGGGGTTAAGGTATGAAGGAGGCACCCCTGCCTGCTGGACCCTACATCCCTTGCCACTGGCTCTCTTTCCTCCTCTCAGTCCCCTTCTTCTGGACCCTCAAACCTGTATGCACCACACTCCTTCCCACCTTGGGAACTTTGCCAGAATGTTCTTCCTGCACTTCATCAGACATCAGGCATCACTGGTCAAGGGAGACCTTACCTGATCAGCTCTGTCCTGCTAGCCATACACTGTCCTTGTCACCCCGCCCTCTTTAACAGCATCACCACCTAGCACTGGCATAGTAAGTAGATTGGAGGATTGATTACTTGTTGAATATCTGATCGCCATCTGCCTGCAGCCTTCATAAAGGTGTGTCTGCCTCGCTACCACCCTTGTCCCGGTGCCAGCACGGTGCCTTGACTTTGTAAATGTGAAAACGGGCTGAAGAGAGGAAGCAGGCGCTTCTCTCCCTTCTCCTGAGCTCTCTGATTGCATCCTTTTTCCTAAGTTTGCATTTACCGCGATGCCAAGAGGGACCTCTGTTTCTCAGGTATTTCCTGCAGGACCAGAGGTCACACAATGAGGGGAACTCTTTCCAGCCTGTAACTTGTTCCAGTACACGACTCTGGGTAGTCAGTAAACTGTCCAGGCAGAGAGACCCAGGGGTTCCTTACACAGTTCAGTCCCAAACTCTGCTCAAAGGAAAAAACAGAACTATTTTCACACGTGGGTCACAGGAGGGACAGGACAGGGCACGATGCAGGTGTGATGATTCCTGGGCAGAGGCTGGAGGGAAAGTGGCAGAAGTGTGGACCCAGGTTTGGCCTAATTCAATAAGAACATAACGAATAAACAGTTCAGGGACCATGGGCCCTTTTGTCTCTCGTTTCAGCCGTGAGCACCTGCCATGTATCAGCTCTGTACCAGGTGAGATTAAATAGACTGTCCTCAGAAAACTTTCTGGCAGGAAAGGGACCCCCACCCCAGGGATCCTAAGGGACGGTTGATCCTCCCTGCTTGGCTCCCTCGGCCATCCCTGATTTCACTTTGAAACGGGAGGAGCGTTTACAGCATGTCCAGATAGGCCTGCTGCTCAGCTAGCTGGGACTGGAACGGCCACACTGGTTCTTGAATAGTGAAATACTCCTCTATCAATTGATAAATCACCACTCCCCGGACCCCTAACACCTTCACTACCCTGGACCTCCCGCAGCCCAGCAATTTGAAGGGGCAACCGTTTCCATGGGTGTGGGCCTCTAGGACCCTGTCCTGTGCTGCAGCCAGAGGATCCACATTTTAAATATCACTCCTGGCATTAGGGTGTGATGAGGCAAGGGTAGCTTAGATGTGATGCCTGTTGCAAGGAGCTTGCCTCCTAGTCTTGCTCTAGGTAATTTGATGGTACCCCATATAGTCTTTGGGTTGAGTTGATGCACTTAGTGTTAAAATAGAAGAAGTCCTAAGAAAGTTTAAAGAGGGAGGTTGACCTTCCCAAATTATTCTAAAAAAGTCTCAGGGACTTTTTTTTTATTATGATGATGAATGAGTGATTTGTCTAAGAGGGATGTGGAGGGTTGTTTCAGCTGTAGGGTCCCCAGACAGACATCGCTATTGCTCCTCAGGGGGTGTCTCTGAACCACCTCCTTAGAGCCTACTTACCTGCAGATTCCTGGGCTCCACCTGACCTACAGAGTCATTGGCAGCATATTTAACCAGCAGCCCGTGTGATTCTCACGTATATTAAAGTTTGATATAAGCACATATAAAGTCACACATATTCTCTCATATTAAAGTTTGAGATTACCCGTATAGAGAGCAGAAAACCAAGTTCTTCTAGAACCAAACAGCATTACATTCTGGGACGTAGAAATCACCAGGTATTGCTCTTCTGTGATGTTAAGAATTTGGGTGTCAGATGTTTGCTGTTAAATAAAATTTCCAGGTCTTGGCCAATGGACAGATAGGATTTTGAAACGGTGCTAATATTATCTTATTCAAATACAATAATATTAAAAAGTAAATAATAAAATGGAAGCTAAGGGAAAATGAGAGTAGGAAATAGAATGAAGTCAGGTGTGAATCCAAAACTTAGAAATGTCTGTATGCCACAAGGTCCTGTGCAGTTACCATAGCTGGCCCTTGAGCTTTCTGACAGTCAATGCACAGAGGAAAGTGCTATGAATCACCATGTCCATGAGGTAAAAACAAATCCGGTACTCAGATGGCCCAGATCTTCCTCCATGTGATACCTGAGAGAAACTTCTCATGGGGGAGGCATTGTGTAATAAAGGAAGGTCTGTCAAACATCTGCACAGTAAAGAGAATGGATTTTATGAGGCTGTCTCTTATCTCCAGGTAGAGGCGGATTCACTCAAAGTGCATTTCAGTAAAAGTAATTTAACTGGAAGGCTTTCCATTGAGTAAGAACACCACCAAACAGTAGGTCATTGAATTATTTTTTCGTAGCTTTAAATAGGTATTGGACATGCTGTATGAGGCAGTAAAATGATTTTGGTTTTACTAAACCATTACATAAAAGAGGGACAGGGTTTAATTCTCTGAATCCTTGTTCAGAACCCAGTCAAAATAAAGGGCTGGTGTGTCATTTTTAAATTCTGTGATTCAAATAGAAATGTATTATGATAATACATCTATCTAAGGTTCAACCATTCAGCAATCTCAGTTACTGAAAATGTACTTGAAAACCCAGAAATAATCCCTAAGAAGTTAAAATATCCCCTAAGACGTTAAACAACGGCCTCTGACTACAACATAGAGACTCAGGCTTATTACCTGTAGCAGAACCTTCCATTCCCTGCTCAGTGATTGTCTCTGGGAGATAGGGAGGAGGAGGGAGGGAGGAACCTCACTGTCTTATAAGCCTGGACGGCGTTTCTGGAAGGAAAATAAACTGATGAATCTCTGGAAAGACCCCAGCATCACAGCCAGCAATGAAGCGAGAAGCTGGTGGGCGAGAATCCTGCTTTTGTTCCACTGACTCACTCTGTGAAATAACTTATTTTCTTTTGTTTTTATTCTTTTTTTTTTGCGGTACGCGGGCCTCTCACTGCTGTGGCCTCTCCCGTTGCGGAGCACAGGCTCCGGATGCGCAGGCTCAGCGGCCATGGCTCACGGGCCCAGCTGCTCCGCGGCACGTGGGATCCTCCCGGACCGGGGCACGAACCCGCGTCCCCTGCATCGGCAGGCGGACTCTCAACCACTGCGCCACCAGGGAAGCCCCTATTCTTTTTTTTTTTTTTAATTTTTGTTTAATATTGGAGCAGAGTTGATTTACAATGTCGTGTTAGTTTCAGGTGTACAACAAAGTGATTCAGTTATACATATACATGTTTCTGTACTTTATCAAATCCTTTTCCCATTTAGGTTATCACAGAATATTGAGCACCTTTATTTCTTTATGTTCTCTCTTATCCCTGAAACAGATACAAACTGACCTTTAAATGAAAGTTTTGAAACCCCTGGATGGAATTAATTGCCCCTCCTTTCTGGCATGTGTTTCTGTTAAACCACTGGTTGCAGGATGGGGTCTGGGTCTCCTCTGCTAGGCAGCAAGTCCCGAGGCGGATTCCAGCCTCCTTCTGTCTGTAGCATCGGGCCTAGCACTGTGCCTGTCACACCGTGCTGTCGGTGGACATTTCCAGCGATACAGGGTTTTCCTTGGGAGCCTGTTTCCCTCAGGTCCTGGTTTGGCAAGTGCCTCCTCTTTTTACTTGGCTGAAGCCTCCACAGGTCCTTCTACCTTGGCGCAGTGGAGCCCTTGCTCCCATCCCCTTTGTCAACGAGGAAGAGCCCCTCAGCTCGAACGAGCTGGAATGCTCCAGAACGACAGTGGGGACTGGCAGGCAGCTTCCTGTGACTGCGTTTGTGTGCAGTGCTTGCTGCCCGGGCCTCAGGTGTCCTCCTACCCAGCAGACTCTCATAGTCATTATTTCTGCCATTTTCCAGGACTGACTTCCTAAAGCAGTATCATGTTCTGTATTTCTAATCATGGATAAAGGTAATAGGACACTATAGAATATTTGGACAATCAAGAAAAAATACCTGTGACCCAATTACTCTTCTTTTTGCAATTCCTTTACAATATTATCTATATACGTATTTTATGCTAGCTTTTGCATTTCTGATTTTACTTAACATCATTATAAATGAAACTTTTCCATATAGTATACACTCTTCTTTATTTTTTCCTTTTAATAGCCATGTGATATTCCATGGTATGGATATGCCATTCCAGTTTTTTTTCTTTTTCCATTTTTTTCTGTATTCCTTTACTTTTTTTAAAAAAATATTTTTTTATTGAATGAAAGACTAAATTCTATGGTGCTTTACAATATTCAGAAGTTTCACACACATGATTTCATACAACCCCATAATCCCCTTTTTTTCCCTACCCCCTGTATTGCCCCTCCCCCTTCCCTCTCCCCACTGGTAAACATTAGTTAAATCTATATCTGTGAGTCTGCTTCATTTTTAAATACACTCTTCTTTTAAATCATTAGGCTTAACTGGCGTACATTCCATCAGGCAGATGAATTATGATTTGAATAACGTTTTTAAACATCAAAGCTGTAACACCTAAACCTAGTTTTTCTGTTGCTTAAGGAAATGGTATCTAAGACCAAGATCGAGTTGCATCAAAACGTGGAGGCAGAACTACAGCGAGAATGCCTGGCTGCCGAGCAACGCATGGTCCACAGGATCCAGAGGATCATGATGGAGTGCCACCAGGAGAAAGTCCAGGCCGTGGAAGAAGCCCGGGCCCAGGAGAGGCACATAGCCCAGGAGGAGATCCAGGCCCAGAGAAGGTACTCCAGGGGGCATCTCTGCAAATCAGTGTCTTACTCTGTCAGAATCAACTTGGAGAAAGGGATAAGGTTGAAGCACATAGGTGGATATTTCCCAGCTTTTGTGTTTTTACATTTTTTTAAGATTTACTTATTTTTTATTTTTATTTTTGGCTGCATTGGGTCTCTGTTGCTGTGCGCGGGCTTTCTCTGATTGTGGTGAGCAGGGGCTACTCTTTAATGTGGCACGTGGGCTTCTCATTGCAGTGGCTTCTCTTGTGGAGCACAAGCTCTAGGCGCATGGGCTTCAGTAGTTGTGGTTTGCAGGCTCTAGAGCGCAGGCTCAGTAGTTGTGGCACACGGGCTCAGTTGCTCTGCGTCATGTGGGATCTTCGCGGGCCAGAGATCGAACCCGTGTCCCCTGCATTGGCAGGCGGATTCTTAACCACTGCACCACCAAGGAAGCCCTGTTCTTACATTTTTATTATGGAATATATCAAACATAGAGAACAATATATAGTGTATTGTAGAATGTGTGTGTGTGTGTGTGTGTGTGTGTGTGTGTGCGCACGTGTGTGTGTGTGTGGTTTAAAGAAAAATAACACGAATACTCAAGGGCCTACCAGCCATCTGAAGGGATTAAAAAGTCCCATGTTCTTCCTCAACTACACTTCCTTCCTTTCCCCCCTCTTGCGAGATAACTACTGTTCTAAAAATTGTGTTTTTCATTCTATATCTCCAGTTTTAGGGACAGAGAGGAATCAAGAAATACTTTTCCACAGACACATATAAGTCAGTCTTCACATTCTCTAGCCCATACCATACGCTACTGTGGATGGGTTACTTTTGGTCTTTTTCTTATTACACAAGTCATAATGCTGTAAACGAAGTTGATCTTATGGAAATATAGAGAGCAAAAATTGCGAAGTCCCAACTCACTGCTTCCTACCCCGTCCCTGTCTCCCAGAGACAATCATTTTAAAGAACGGGGTCTGTATCCTTCTGTGCCCTTTTGATGTATTTACAGCCTTATATATGTGCATAATCTGAAATAATTTTTACGTAAATTGGATCATATATATATGTGTGAAAAATACCAAAGGAACCATTTTATAATATGTAATGAACATTTGATGGAATTGGCCAGTTTGAACAGGACAGCAGTCCGGAGCCCTAGTGGCCAAGAGAGAACCTCGGTTTCCAGGTGTTCAGAGACCTGACCAAGCTCATGTAGCTGAAGCAGCAGGACCAAAACTGAAACCTTTGTACTCCACCTCCTGGGCTAGGACTTGTCTCTTGCTTTGCTACTTGAGTTAACAAATCTATTTGTATATAATTAATGGGTAAAATTGTCCTTGTTAGAACTGTTTAGAATAGGGCCAAAGGTAAAATTCTGTAGGGGGTGCAGATAAATAGGAATGAAGCCTGCAGCCGCGGCTTCTTCGGTGGTCCCCCCTTCTTACGCAGGCTGTAAGTCACTGTGAGGCAGAGGAGGAAGAGGAAAGAGGATTTCAGGAGAAAGTTAGAGAAGGCGGTAGCTCCTGTGTGAGTTGTGGTCCAAAGCAGTGGAAGGTGGCTCTCCTCTCCCTCTGCTTCCCACCCTCCATCTGCAGGAGCTCTGTCCATCCTGAAGAAGCCTCTGGGTCCTCTCTTCACACACACCGGCAGCCTCCTGCTTCCTCCTTCCCTCTTTCGCTTTTGTCCCCCTTTGGCCCTTTCCTCTGTTAGGTTCAACAGCCACCTTTCATTAAGCCAGTTGACTAAGATTAGGGAACTGCCATGCCTGTTATTTAAGTATATCCATCTAGAATGTCCATTTTGTTATTGATATGTTCCAAGTGCCTGGTGGAGAACCTAGCGCATGGTGGGTGTTCTTTAAATAGTTATCAAAGGTTCAAGCTTGTTCCAGTCAGCTGAACCCACTTTGCAGCACACCAGGTCTTATTTCGAGACATTGCTAGATTCCAGTGTTCTTTAGAGCATTTGCAGAAATTAATATATGGAGAAGGGCCACTGTTGAGAATTCCACTGTGGATCTCTTACTTGGCTATAGACTTTCACTCAAGACTTCAGAATACTTACATATTGTGACAAATTTGTTAAATGCTCAAAACTTTCTTTGTGGGTTGAGGTGATTGAGTTCTAAACAGATTATCTAGGAGACGCTGTACTCTTTCTCTTAAAGGTAAAAAAAAGAAAAAAGAAATGAACATCTTGCTCGGAAAGGTTCTAAGTATTTACTTGCCCAAGGCAAAGGCATGACTGAAGTGGCTGCTCAGGAATGTGTGTGGTGATGGCTGTAATTCCTGGTGACAGCTGCCCTTTATTCCACACTAGAACATGCAAGGGCCCTTTGTATGCTTCTCATTGAATCCTCATATCCCTTCCTGGGGGATTCAGTCATCTTTCGTATCTTCGGATGAACATACTGAGTCTTAGAGAGGGACTAAGCAACTGCCCAAGGTCACCTGGAGAAGATACAAACCCTGGTGTGTATGATACCGAAGCTTGTGACCTTCCCTTATGCCACCCTGCTCGCTTCACCAGGGTTCCTCAAGTGCCTTCTGGGGCTGTGGTTCTGAGCTCGGGCACTGAGGAATAAGGCTCTTGCCTCAATATTATGTGAAGTAACTAAAGCACAGCTGTCCCCTTTGAGCAAGGCTAGAGGGACTTGTGCAAAGAACACATGGGTGCTGGAGGAGTTCTCGGTCCTGGAAAGATCAAGCAAAGAGTGTGTGGGCTGTGTGGTGAGATGGGTTTCTTGGAGGAAGTTAGTCTTGGTTTGGGCCCTAGAGAGAAGGGAGGAGGTCCCATTTGTGAAGGACTGAAAAGAGTGGGGACAGCATGAGCAAACACATGGAGGGGAAGGTGGGGAGTTTAATGAGGCGGAGCTACGGGAAGTTGGGAGCATTAATACCCCAGAGATACAAACGCGCTGCTGAAGGTTGGACTCTGGAGATGCCTCCTCTCCTCCCCGCCCCGTCTGATGTCTACCGCCCCAGCTTGGGTAGCACTAATCCTCCCGCAGACCAGGTGCAGTAGGTTCCCAGCATCTCGGGTGGAACATCAGAATATATTTTCCTTATAAGCACACTGGTTATGGCTAATTAAAATAGTGCTAAGAGCCCTGTAGTTCAAGTGAAATAGCTCATTGTGGGCTCACCTGGCAAATGATCTGCTACGTTCAGTGTTTCTCCAAACATTGGATGCACAAATGAATTTTGGAAACAGATCCCTGCGTAACTTAGGAATTGCCTATGGAGAAATGAAGTGTTGGTTTTTGCTGTACCGACACTGGGAAAATAACTGGCGAAAGTTGGAAAGGACATTTAAAAAAATATCAGATCCCTTTAAGCGAGAACAGATTTCGGTAGTAAGGAGTTTAAAGGGGGCTGTCATGGAGGGTGGGAGCTGGTGTCATCTAAGGTACACTTTGAGCAGATGTACCTGAGATCAGCTCTGGTGGAGCTTTTTAGTCAGCCCCTTAGATGGACACCTCCTCTGTGTGGGTCCAGAGAAAACCAGGTTGACCTAGTAGGAAGCTCACACCTGCTTGTGATGGAGCCGTGGTTCTGGAGAAGGGGTGTAACTTCCTCCTTGGGGAATTGGGGCCGGCTCAAGGAAATGCCTTCCAGTGCCTTCTGATCTAAGCCCCATGGGCTCTGATCATCATCTCCACAATCTCACCAACATCCTAAAGTTATAAATCATCAGCCTGAATCCTAAGGTTGTGTAGACGCACCTTCTGAACACTATCTATGCCTCTATTGTCCTGTGACCTGGGCTGAGAATCAGGAACTTGGTTTTGATTCCTCTTCTTTCTGTAGCCCCTAAATCCTAGCAATAACGGATTCTGGCACTTGTGACTTTGTAATATTTCTTGGATTTCCCCCTTTCTCTCCTTCTTCCTATCCCTTTCTCTTTCATCATTAATTTAGATCATTGTACACTCAGAATGTTACAAAATAGTACAAATTGGTCTCTCTACTTCACCCAACTCGGATTCAGTTTACCTGATATTATCAGAATAACAATTCTAAAATGTTATTTTCAGTGTGTTGCCCTCCTGATAAGAAATGTACAGTGATCTCTTATGCTATTGAAGCAGGCAGTGTTTTCTACTGAAGGGCAGGAACTCTCCGATTTGCTCCATTGTGTGACATTGAACAATAACTGTCTCCCCAAGCCTCACTTTCTTCACCTGTTACACGGGAATAATAAGAGGTAATAAATACAAATAGAACCGGCTTCAGTGGGTGAAAATTAAATGAGATACAGTGCATGTAAACTGCTTATCACAGTCCCTGGGACACAGTAAGTACTCAATAAGTGGTGACCCTTTTTATTAATAACGGATATAGCCTAGTTGGTGGGAGAGGGAATGAGAAAACTAGCATAGCAGCTGGAGAGGCTCAGGACAAATGATGTTTACCTCCAGATTGGGAAAATCTGTCAGGTTTGAAAGTCAAGTTGAAAGAATCAGAGACAATGAGAAAACTGCACCTTGGAGGGTAGAAGCTGGGGTAAGTCTTGGAAGGACTGTATTAGACTAGGAGGCAGAGAGGGGAGGGTTTTTATTAAAAACCATAAATACTCGAATTCAACATTTGTAGGTTTTTTAATCCTCAAATCTTTAGAGGTTCTATTCCAACTAGGTGTCAGGAGGAGATATCCACCAGAAGTGTATCTCAGTGGCTAAGAGATTTGCCCTGAACCCAGACTGCCTGGGTTGTAGCACTTGTTTTGCCACTCTTTCTAATTAAGTGAGATTGAGCAAGTTGCTTGACCTCTCTGAGCCACAGTTCCTCATCTATAAAATGGGCCTCATAGACTGAACTGCCTCGTAGACTTGTTTGAGTAACCCTTGAGTTAATATATTAACCATTGAGTTACTGTTGCGTTTATAGTTGGCTGCTATAAATTCTATATAATTGTATACATTATAACCAGAGGCCTATGAATTCATTCAGCAATGTTTCTCAAAGTATGGTCCCAGACCCTTTCAGCAGGTCCCCAAGGTCGAAGCTGTTTTCTTAATAATACTAAGATGTGATTTGCCTTTTCACTCTATCTCATGAGTATGTAGTGGTGTTTTCCAGGGTTTTATGTGTGATATCTCAACAGATTGAAATGAAACGAAAATCTAGCTTTTTTTTTCTATTAAGCCAGACAGTAAAGAGTTTTGCCACAAATGTAAAATGATGCCGCTTTTCTCACCAAAAGTTTTTTATTTTTTTAATTTTTATTATTTATTTATTTTTATCTTTGGCTGGGTTGGGTCTTCGTTTCTGTGCAAGGGCTTTCTCTAGTTGTGGCAAGCGGGGGCCACTCTTCATCGCGGTGCGCGGGCCTCTCACTGTCGTGGCCTCTCTGGTTGCGGAGCACAGGCTCCAGACGCACAGGCTCAGTAGTTGTGGCTCACGGGCTTAGTTGCTCCGCGGCATGTGGGATCTTCCCAGACCAGGGCTCGAACCCATCTCTCCTGCATTAGCAGGCAGATTCTCAACCACTGCGCCACCAGGGAAGCCCTCACCAAAAGTTTTTTGATTTAGCAAAAATATTTTTCCTACGAGGTAAGTGTTTTATGTTAATGTTTAATGGATTTATCGATACTTCACATGAATTTATAAATGTTTGTTAAATGTCTGACATTTAACTTTTAAAACTGTTAGGGTCACTAGATATAACCCCATATGAACAAAAGTTCTTTGAGTTTCTTGGTCATTTTAAGAGTGAAAAGTGATCTTGAGACCAAAAAGTTTGAGACTTCTGTCTTAGAGTATTGCTCAGATAGAATCAAGAATAGGGCTAAACTCACCCTGTGAGACAGTTTCCTCCCCTCTGGCTATAGGTGAGTAGCTGGGTTGATATATAGAAATACTTTCTCTAGGGGTTTGGAAATCTGAGCCTATTTCTTCATTTTTTTTTAGAACTCTGCATTCATATTTTTCTGACTACAGTGGACTCGAGTCCCTAAAGTTAGCGTTAGACGCTAGACTAGTGGCCTCGCCCTAGCCCACAGTGGGGAAATCAATGTGCACCTTCCCTGCTCTGAAAAATATTTTTTTATTGTTAACATCTAATCAAAGCTCATCTCCACCAGCCTGTCTCAGACTGGTGACTCATGTAAACCATGAAAGCATTTCTCCTACATCTGCGGTGAAAGACAAACTCTTTTTTTCTTGGTGGCTAATCCATCTAACTATTAATATCCAACCCTTGTTCCTCTCTGTAGAAAGGCCATGGAGGAACTTCGGAGAGCTGGTGTCACAGTTACGAAGGATCAAAAGAACAGTGTGAGCCAACTGATAAAGGAAAAAGAACATGAAATGAACGTCTACTATTGCATGGCTCAGAAACAGAAGCAAGAAGAGATTCAGAAAGTGCTTCAAGAAGCAGAGAAAACACATCAGGCCATGCTTGGAAATGTGATGGACAAACTACTTAGCACTCAGGGGAAGCTGCTGTCTATGGCGAAGCAACTGGAAATCATGACAAATTGGAAAGATTTCCTGGAGGAGGAGTTACAGGAAACCAGGGTAGCGTTTCAAAAATACATCAATTATACGTTTCCAAAGCTCTCACCGGGACAGGCAGATTTTATTCTGCCAGAAAGAAAGAAAATACCTTCCAGTCTTATTACTCAGGAGAGCCAAGCAACTCTTGATTAGAAGTCTTCATCTGAAATGGCACTACAAAAGACCTTGTTCTAAAGACTCAATAAATCCACTCAAAAACCACTTATCGATCCCCGGTTATGTGCAGCGGACTAGTGAGCTGTGAGCATTTTGATGGAAAACCAAAATATGCAAAAGCACATTCCAGGCTACGTTGAGGTTCCAAGTCTGATGGAGGAGAGATAACAGTGAGAGGGGTCAAAACTGACTAGGAGGGAAAAAGATTTCTTGGAAGTCTAAACATGCTTCTGTATCTGGATTTACTCACGTTTACATCAGACATTTAACTATTTTAGTATTTGTTGCAGTTAAAAAACAGTAAAGGGACATGTTCTTAGATGGTTTCCGTTGTGGAGAGGTGTGTCTAGTAATCCAGTATGTCTAGTAATCTAGTCTAAAGATTATTATTTTGTGAACTGCAATAGCTTTGTAGGAAAAAAAGCAGTGTTTCTCAGATTCAATAGGATAAAACTTAAATTCTGGGAAGCCTATATAAAATAATTCAGAAAGGACTATCTTATATTTGCCATTTGTGAAAGAAAAATATGTCTTTAGAGGTCAGATTCCTTGCCTCAGGGATGGGGAGTCCCCTTATGTTTATACCCAAGCCCAGGAGTGCTTGGAACTCATCTCTTTTAGGTCAAAATGCAGAAAAGCATTCTGTACCGCAGTGCTCAGGGCCAACAAATGTCAACATCTACTGAATTAAAATGGAAGAAAACCCAAGCCATAAAGACTGCCCCCCAAAAATCTATCCACTTTAATGTAGCATCCTTAAATTATTAATCACCAACTTATATTGGTGGCTTTAAAATTAAGTACCTGGAAAGCCGTTTTCAGTAAATTAAAAAGTGCTATTGTCAAGCAGGCCTTAGGTGGATTTGTCTACATTGACTGGTCTGGGATTTCCTAATGATAAAAGTAGTGATTTGTCTACAACTGCATAATGGACTACACTCTCCTAGTGCTTAGCTTCCTGATTCTGCAGGACTACTGCGGTCCATACTAATCGATTGCCTAGGGGCTGGAAGTCAGAACATTTATACAGTACTTTACACTGCCTTTTCCAGCACGTTCTTCTCATAGCAGTCAATGGGATAAGCAGGACAGGGGGGGTTGTTAGCCCATTTTGACAAATGATAACATGAAAACTACTATGTACGTATTTACATGCATGAAGTACTTTTTTTAAGTTGAAGTATAGTTGATTTACAATATTGTGTTAGTTTCAGGTATACAGCAAAGTGATTCAGTTATATATATATATTTTTTCAGATTATTTTCCATTATAGTTTATTACAAGATATTGAATACAGTTCCCTGAGCTATATGGTAATTCCTTATTGTTTATTTTATATACAGTAGTGTGTATATGTTAATCCCATACTCCTAATTTATCCCTCCCCCCACCTCTTTCCCCTGTGGTAGCCATAAGTTTGTTTTCTATGTGAGTCTGTTTCTGTTTTGTATATAGCTTCATTTGTATTATTTTTTAGATTCCACATATAAGTGATATCATATAATATTTGTCTTTCTCTGTCTG
Source organism: Phocoena phocoena (assembly GCF_963924675.1). NCBI lineage: Eukaryota > Metazoa > Chordata > Mammalia > Artiodactyla > Phocoenidae > Phocoena > Phocoena phocoena. The sequence continues at coordinate 68,698,314 of NC_089230.1, read as the reverse complement.
ACTGACTTCACTCAGTATGATATTCTCTAGGTCCATCCATGTTGCTGCAAATGGCAATATTTCATTCTTTTTATGGCTGAGTAATATTCCATTGTGTATATACCACATCTTCTTAAACCAATTGTCTGTTGTTGGGCACTTGGGTTGTTTCCATGTCTTGGCTATTGTAAATAGTGCTGCAGTGAACATTGGGATGCATGTATCTTTTCAAATTAGGCTTTTCATCTTTTCCGGTTATATGCCCAGGAGTGGAATTGCTGGATCATATGGTGATTGTATTTTTAGTTTTTTAAGGAACCTCCATACTGTTTCCATAGTGGCTGCATCAATTTACATTCCCAACAGTGTAGGAGGGTTTCCTTTTCTCTACATGGGAAGCACTTTAAAAACCTTAATATTTAATCCTCACAATGACTTTTGAAAGTAATTATAACTGCCCCCAATTTATAGGGAGGGAAACCGAGGCTCAGGGAGATTCAGTAACTTTCTCCAGGGCACACAGCTAGTGACAGAGAGGGAATTCAGAATATGACAAGGCACAGGCAGATGGTTACATGAGAGAGACCTGGGTTTTGCAGACTTGAATAGATAAGAACAGCAGCTGGCACTGGGGAGTGCTAGCATGCGCCAGCCATGCGTACACAAGTGGACTCATTCATGTTCGCAGCAGGCTGTGAAAGGTAGGAACCATTAACACAGGCACAGACAGGTCAAGTCACTTTCTCAATGTCATACAGCGAGGAAGGGTCAGAGCCATTTTCAAATCCACAGAGTCAGTCTTCAGCCCACGCCTTCCGTCATTATTTTTGTTCAGATGTAAAGGCCTTGGTGCCTGGTTGGTTGACTCTGCAGGTGTGTGTCTTCGTGGCTTCTCTAATGAGGACTGGAAGGACGTGGTCTGTCCTCTACGTCAGGCATCGTTTTTGTCCCTTGTAGAAGTGAAAGGAAGTTGTACCTAGGATTGTGTGTCTGAGTTATTGGAGTCATTCACCAGATTCGCAGCTGAGCACAAGGAAGGAAAGCAGAAGGAAAGCATCTTCTGAAGACATTCACTTCATGGCTACAGTGAAGGTGTGTCTTTTGGTATCAGTGATACAGTGCGTAGCATAAAAAGAAAGCAGGCGACTTAGTTTTGGTTTGGAAAAAGGAATCTAGTTTCTCAGGCTTCAACCAGATTGGAATAAATTATCCGTGTTTTTAGTATTTCCTTGTTTATATTGATACTTCACCCTCAGCTCCCACCCCAATCCCAACGTTAGCTCTGTTAGGGTTTTTAAAGTAATGTGGATGCTTCCGATAAGGGCAGAGTTAGAGATCTTGTTACTGTCCTGATCCCAGCTTGACCTGCCCACCAGAGGACTCCTCCCTCCGCTTCCCCACAGTGCTAATCAGCCCTCTTGTTGTAGGGGTGATCGCAGGGGTTTCTGTCAGGACAGATTGACCTGATCCCAGAACCCCACTTGCTTTTTGCCTTAGAGCCTAGAGTCAGCACGAACCACGGAGGGGAGGGGACCTCTTCTGTCCTCTGTTCTCATTCTGCTCTGCCTGCCCCAAGGCCAATTTGAAGAAACAGTATCTTTATTTACTCTTACCCAAATCCTAAACCTTGATCACTTCAAGGCACAGTTCTTTCTAGCTTGAATGTCTCCAAGATGATATACCCCTGAGAATTAAAGTTCAAAGTGAATGGCTAATCTGCTCTAAAGGGCAGAAAAAGCTGATAGTAAACTAAAAATGAGACCTCCCTCGTATTTCCACAGTCCCATGTACGGAGCCTCTCAGCAGTCTCTTTTATTTTTTATTTTTAAAATAAATTTATTTATTTATTTATTTTTGGCTGCATTGGGTCTTCGTTGCTGCGCGCAGGCTTTCTCTAGTTGCGGTGAGTGGGGGCTACTCTTCGTTGCGATGCGCGGGCTTCTCATTGCAGTGGTTTCACTTGTTGCGGAGCGCAAGCTCTAGGTGCATAGGCTCAGTAGTTGTGGCTCGCGGGCTCTAGAACTCAGACTCAGTAGTTGTGGCGCATGGGCTTAGTTGCTCTGTGGCATGTGGGGTCTTCCCGGACGAGGGCTCGAACCAGTGTCCCCTGCATTGGCAGGTGGATTCTTAGCCACTGCGCCACCAGGGAAGCCCTCAGCAGTCTCTTGTTTCCATGACACTGATAAGGATGATCCTTGTGGATAAAAAAAAGAAACAATGGAAAATACAGCAACGACCACTGACTGAGCATCTGCTATGTATCAGCTATGGCACTAAATTCCTTACTAAACCTTGTCTTACTGAAATCTCACAGCAACCCTGTAAGATGCCTCCTATTACCCCCATTTTGAAAATTAGGAAACTGAGACTCAGAGAAGGAAAGTCGCTTGTTGAAAAATGACAAATTGTTTGACTGCAGAGCCATGTGTTTTCCACAGCTACAGCACAGAGCCTAATTTAGTGCCTGTGTAAACACTGAGTAGGCGTCAGGGGTGCACTGCTTTCAAAACACATTGGAATTGTAGCAGGCAAGTCTGAATTACTGTGCAGTACCCTTGCTCTTCCAGTGGGCATGGGCTGGGAGCCAAGAATTGATCAGCCTTCCCTGAATGTGCTTGAGGAACCCTCCTGATGCGGAGCCCAGGGAAGAATTTATGGAGGGGCATAACCCAGAGCTCCCTCTCACCACGCAGGTGTCGAGAAGGGCAGAGTCCCTGGCGGGTTCTGGAGACAGAAGCTCAAAGGTGAGAATTGCAATGTCAAGTGAAAAATTGAAAGTGAGGTATGTCTTTGAAATCTCAGTGGGACACTTACGTTTTCTAACAAAATCTGATTGAGACTAAGTCAGACTATTTTCAAAAAGAAAGATTCCCTGTGTGAACCAATTTTTAGTATAACTTGTCTTGAGAACACTTAGTAACTCTCCTGGTACCAATTACTGAGTACAATACCTAGAAAAGCCACTCTAGATCTTAGATACTAAGCCCCATGCAAGTTATTAAAATTGTAACCATTTTGGAAAGTTACTTTTAAAAGAGCTTAGGGAATTCCCTGGCGGTCCAGTGGTTAGAACTCGGTGCTTTCACTGCTGGGGCCTGAGTTCGATCCCTGGTCTGGGAACTAAGATCCGGTAAGCTGCGAGGCGCGGCCAATAACAAACAAAGAGCTTAAAGTGCATTTTTCTTAGTTGTCTTAGAGGCTTCCTGTACAGTAGGAGTCTGTGCAGCTCCCATGGTTTCTGATATTTAGGAAGCTATGTTAATTCCTGGAGGCCATCTGGGAACTTAATTTGAGGACCCTAAGAAATTACTGTAGTTAAATTTTATAGAAGTCAATCCACCAAGAAAAGAACCTTGTTTTTAGAGACGGGAGACCTGTGGGCTGGGAAACAGGTGCCTAGCATCCCTAGGTGAGATGGAGAAGCTACCTCACCCCCACAGCAGTCACAAAGCACAGGTCGGGCTATTTAGTAATCACTGGGCATTTATGTGACAAAGAAGGCACTCTGGTACTGTCTTTCTCTAACCTTGATTCCATTTGACCTATTTACAGCCTGCATATTCTAGCTTTGGGGGCCTTTTTTTCACTGACATCATGTAGACACTATTTGACAAAACAGGTTTGTTTACAGAACAGAGGGTTTTGACATTCTACTGCCTCTAATAAGCTCTCCTTTCTGCTTGGCTGAGATCACTCAGAAGAGGAAAGAAGAAACCGTTGCCTTTTGTGTCCAGTTATTGGAAGCCAGGCCATGCGTGAGTGCTTCACCTGCGTTATTCAGCTCCTGCCTCACGGCAACCAAGTATCATATTCTCACGAAACAAGGAGGAAGCAGAAAAAGAGCCCAAATGGTCATTTTCCTAATGCATATTTATCTTTTTTCAGAGAAAAATATCATTCTCATAAGCACAGTAACAGCCTTCCCCTAATTACTTATTTGCCAAAACAGATTGATATGACCGTTCATAAGACAATTCATGGCAAAGAGGGATATGATAATGATTGCCTCAGCCTAACAAGGATTTATCCACTAAAGCGGAATGCTTCACTCCTCAAAAAAATCATAAAGTTCTACGAACAAGGAAGAACTACTAAGTGACTGTTAAGTAAACCATCAGAATTGTCTGTCCAAGACCATATGATTCTTTTTTTCCATTGGAAATGGAATTCATTGCCTTAGGTCTTTTTAAATAGTGTACTATTACTGTTGGGGCTGGCTCTGTGCTTGAAAACCAGTTTATTTATAACCTGTTACAAGTGCTATATCTGTTTGCAGTTAAGAAATGCAGAATTCAAAGTGACCTCCTAGCTTGTAAGCAAACTGAGATTCATTGTCCCTCTTCTCTAAAAAAAATGAGTTAATGTGTCCAGAAACTAACTCTAGTAAAGTGGGGTTTAACATTAAAAAAAAAAAAAATTCAAGCACATCGAGGTTGGGTATTCCGCATCGTCACTCCATTTGAAAAGTGCAGACGCATTCAACGCATTACCATCTGATTCCAGCTAGCAGGATTGAAAACAAATGGTTTTACTCTAGTTGGTTCTAAATAGAAACACTTTAATATTGAATTGAATGAAGTTCAAATTATCCTTTTCTACATAGCAACTGCATGTTAAGTCTTAAAATTAGCAAGGATTCGAGTTTAGCGATCTGCCTTTCCTTACTTTTAACCATATGTGATATTTCCTATTTCTCATAGCACTCTTTCCATCTGCTTTGGCTGTCTGTTTCCTACCACTGGACTTTCAGATCCACTGGACTCTCTCTGCTGAGGACCCATAACAAACTCCAGGACCAGGTAGTATCCTTGACATATCACTCTATGCATAAGTATTTCCCATCCCCTCTCCCCCCACTCAGTATTCCCAAGGAAAGCTATTTCTATTATTGGTCCATTTGAAGGATTATCAGTTAATTACATAATAGAACGTATCCATAGAGTTATGCATTTCAGCTAGAAATCTACATATCTCTAGAAGCTCTACAATCTGTTCTAAAGAATCTACATCTCTAGAAATCATAGAGATGTATGGGATATTAATTATTGATTTTGTTTATTCAACATGCAGTAGGAAGCAACCTACTGTATACCAGGTGCCGTGTTAGATGCTCGGGTTCTTGGTACATGAAATAGGTAGTGGTCCTTACTCTTAGAGAAGTCAGCTAAGTGGGTAGAAGGATAGTGAGTACATACATTATAACACTGTCGAGGGCTGGAGAAGTAGCAATAATGGGCTCACAGATCATTTTCTGACGTCATGTCATGTTGTACTGCCAAGGCAGTAATATCTGCCATCAGTAGCCTGCTAGCCAAACTGGTATTCTTGCTTTGTGCTTAGTCCTGTCCACATTTGTGAAGGAACAGCTTGATTTAAATTTTTTTTTTTCAGCAAAGTGGGTTCTACAATCTCAAAGATAAATTTCCCTAGTTCTCATATGGTTTTGTTCTTCTTGAGGTTGTTAGGTGGCCACTAGTAGATGGTTGTTTCCCCTGTCGGTTCAGGCCAACAGCTTCCTACTTGACAAAATACCATCTCTGAGTTTTCTGGAATACAAGGAAATTCCAGCCTCTTTGTCAGAGGCCTCAGGAAGACACAAAAGACAATGCTACAACTGCTGTCACCCATTCCAGGGAGTCCAGAGTCATGGTCTGGCTTCATACTCTCTGGTCTCACAGATACACTCAGTGGACTTTGGCCAGGGAGCATCCCCCAAGTAATGGGACCATTGTGGGAATAAACCTCACTGTTCTATTGCTGAGGAATTTAGGCAAGCTGCTCAGGGAGAATGACACTCTAGAAGGGTGTGACCAAGTCACTCCTTGGGTCTCATCTCCAGGCCTTTTCTTTGCCTCGTTCAGTCATCAACATGAGACTGATTGCCTGAAAAGACTTCTTGACAAACAAGTAGTATTTGGTAACTGTTAGTTATTTTTATTTTTCATCCCTACAGAAATGAGATCACAAGTCATATATGGCTCTGCGTTTTTCATGCAGATCCTATAGCCACTGATTCTAATTTTTAGAATGTACCAATTTTATTAATTTTTATTTCTTCAGTATTTTATGGATATATATATATATATATATATATATATATATACACGTGGATGTGAATTATAGTCTACTGCTTGTAGATTTTAAAGTATATTTAGTCAGTGGTGAGTAGAACTTTATTTTAGCTTTAAAAATTTAATCTTATGAGAGGCCTGCTGACATTTATTTTAAAGTTGTTTTATTCAGTTCCTTTTTTCTCTTGCACCCTGTGGCGTATGTTTATTGACTACAGATGTTAAGTACTTTGCTAAGGAACAGAAAGCTGCAAGATAGAATATGTACTTCACCTGAGTGGGTGCATAGAAACCAGCCGTGTGTCTGAATCTTTAAAAACTCAGGTGGAAGGTATGCTTACAAGTTTAAAGGTCAGCATCACAACATACAGACTTGAATTGGAATGACTGCAAGATAGTTTCAGGATTATAAAACTTCTATGTGAAAGAAGTTAATAAAAGGCGTATTAAGGTAAGTCCCTTATAATTATGATTTTGAACAAACTGCTTTAAATTATGCTATAGCATGAAAAAAACAAAGGGATATAAGGGTCGTGGGGCTCAGAGCCTAGGACAACAGCCCAGGGCAGCCATAAAGATGAAACTATGCGTGCTCCTGCAGCCAGAAGTCCAGCAAGAATTAGCTCAGAGACAAAACAGGAAAAGACTTTTTCAATGATTTCAGGACAGTAACGGTAATAGCTAGGATTGGAATTGGAGAGTGTGAATGTAATTGGAACCCACCGAAATACTTCAGGGTTGCTGTTGTTACTGTTGTTTTTGACCTTGGTCTTGGCATTGTTTGAGAGGTAGTAGACAAGCTGATTCTAAATTTCAGGTGGAGGGAATATATGTATACATATAGCTGATTCACTTTGTTGTACAGCGGAAACTAACATAACATTGTAAAGCAATTATACTCCAATAAAGATATTTAAAAAAATAAATTTCAGGTGTAAAATTAAGCAGCAAGAATTTTTAGGGATATTCTGACAATAAATGCAATGATGGGGCACTAGCCTTTTCACTCTATGCCATTAGAAACTGAAAAAGTAGTCCTGGGGCATGAACAGACACAAGAATCAATGGCACAGAATACAATTTAAGAATAAAATGTAAAGGTATAGGGAAGACTTAGGGGTGTTGTTCCAAAATATGGAACATTCAATTTCAGATCTCTTTAATGTCACTTATTAATTTAACATAAGACAAAAATGGCATCTTGAAATAGTGAAGATGCCTCATTTAAATAATGGTTTGGAGGTAACTAGATAGTCAATGAGGGCAGAGATGATTGAATCCTATCTTACAGTTCATCAAAATATATTCTAGGTGGACCAAAGGTTTAAAAGTAAAAGCAAAACTGCAAAAATATTAGAAGTCATTTGAGAATGTTTAAATAAATCAGATTGAGGATAGCCTTTTATGTTTGTCATAAAGCCCAGAAGAAAAAAGTATTAATAAAAATGATAAATTCAACTTCGTTAAAAACTTTTAAAAAATCTGCTAGGCCAAAAATCATAAGCAAGGTCAAAAGACAAACCACAAACAAGAGAAAAAATATTTCCATTTCCTGTTTAGGCAAAGAGCTAATTTCTCTACTATATAGATAACTTCTAGGAATCAATAAGGAATGGATCAACAATCCAATAGAAAAATAGATGAAAAATATAACTAGAAAATAGAAAAAGAATCAAACATCATTTAAATTTATGAAGAAATGTTCCAATCACTCAAAATAAGAGGAATGCAAATTAAAACTTCATTAAAAATTCATTTTCTACCTATCAGACTAGCAAACGTAAGAAATTATAAAACTTTGCTGGTAAAAGTGTGAGAAAACAAACACTCTCGTACATGGCTGGAGGGAACATAAATTAGTACAAGTTCTATGGAATTCAATTTGGCAATACCTATTATAATTAAAAAGCATATACCCTTTGACCCAGCAATTCCACTTCCAGGAATTTATCCTACAAATACTCTTATACATGTAAAATAATATATGGACCAGATTGTCATTACAGTATTATCTGTAAAAACAAAAGACTAGAAACAATAGAACTGGTTATGTAAATTATGGTACATCTTTCCAGTGCTGCAATTCCAATGAAATAATAAGCTTCCATAAAAAAGGAGAAAAAAGTGTATGTGCTGATAAAATCTTCCTAGACTTCCAAGATATATTTGTCGAATGAATGAATATGTCATTAAGTGAAAAGTTTCTAATGATATGCATAGTATACATCTATGTATACATTCACCTGTTCAACAAATATCTTTGAGCATCTGCTATGTGTCAGGCATCACACTCCACACTTGGGATGTGTCCATAGCAAAACAGACAAAGATCTCAACCGTAGTGGAGCTTACATTCTGTTAAAGGGGACCATCAGTAAATGACAAATGTGAACATAATATAGTATATCCGAAACTGGTACGTTCTATGGGTAAAAATAGAGCAGAGCATGGGAGATCGGGGTGGGGGGGCTGGGGGAGGGGAAGAAGATAACGTGCATTGTTACAAACAGCGTGGTCAAGTTGGGCCTTAGAAGGCAAAATTTGAAGAGACTTGAAGGAGATGAGGGGGTTTGTGGAGAGGATCTGTGAGAAGAGTGAGGAAAAGGCCGTAAGGCAGGACTGTGTCTGCTGTGCGCTGGGAGCAGCAGAGAGGCTGGGCAGAGTGAGCTGGAAAGAAGAGGAGGAAAAGGTTCGGAAGATGATGGGAGGCTGGTCCACGCAGGGCCTTGTAAGGAGGTTGCCTTTTATTCTGCATGAACAGGGAACCATGCAGGGTTTGGAGGTACAGTGTGGCATTTTATGGCTTACATTGTAAACGGATTCCTCTTGTGCTCTGTGGAGGCTAGGCCACGGGAGAGCCGGATGGAGGCAGCAAGAGCGTCGGGAGCCCTGGAGGGCAGTGATCCTGCCAAGAGGGGCCGTTGACTGCCACCTGGGAGACAGCAGAGGAGGTGGTGGCAAGAGGCCAGATTCTGGAAACATTTTCAAAGTAGTGAGTAGGCTTTCCTGACAGACTGGATGTGGCTGTAAAAGAAAGAGAGGGGTTAGGGACGACTGAGCAGCCCGAAGGCTGGGGTCGTGATGGACTGGATGGGAAAGCTGCAGGGGAAGCTTTCTGGGGGGAAAAGAGCAGGAATTCAGTTTGAACATGTTGAATTTGAAACATCTGTTAGACATCCAAATGACTGTTTAATCTATAGCATCTCTAGATGGTACATAGAGCCATGAGTACGGATATGTTATTATGTGTTTGTTTGTGTATGTATAAAATACCTCTTTTCTAGACATATACAAAAATCTGGTCATTCTGGTTGCCTGTTTAGGAGAGAATTGAGTGGCTGGGGATCAAGTGTTGAATGGAGCCTTAGCTTTCATTGTACATCAGTTTAAACCTTTTAACTTTGAACCATATGAATATATTATAGTAACAATTAATATAATGTTTAAAAATAATAAAAATTACAAGCCATATTATAAAACTCCTACATAATGTTGCCTAAACGTTTTTTTCCTCGTTGTTAAAAAAAAATTTTTTTTAATGTTGAGAAAAGGATAGGTTAGTTTTACTGATTCCAAAGACATTTATTGAACCTCTATTATTTATGATACTGAAATTTTTTTATTTTATTTATTTATTTTTGGCTGTGTTGGGTCTTCGTTGCTGCACGCAGGCTTTCTCTAGTTGCAGCTAGCAGGGGCTACTCTTCCTTGTGGTGCACAGGCTTCTCATCGTGGTGGCTTCTCTTGTTGCGGAGCATGGGCTCTAGGCGCTCGGGCTTCGGTAGTTGTGGCACTTGGGCTCAGTAGTTGTGGCACACGGGCTTAGTTGCTCTGCGGCATGTGGGATCTTCCCAGACTAGGGCTCAAACCCGTGTCTGCTGCATTGGCAGGCATATTCTTAACCACTGCACCATCAGGGAAGTCCTAAGATACTGAAATTTTAAAAAAATTAACAAGATATGGTCTCTTTTTAAAAACAATAATGTGTTAAATTTGAATGGAATCTGCCTGTCTGTTGGAACTAATTAGTAGCAAAAGCTACAACTTATTAGGATTAGCAAACAGCTGATTTATAAAGCACAGCTGCTGGGTGTTTTTTTTTTAATACAATAGAGTCAGTAAGTATCACATGGTTATTTTGACCCTCAGAAAAGATTCAGAATTATTTTATGATCCAAAACTAAATTAAATAGCTAAAGATAAGAGTTGATCATAGATTTTCTAGAAAAATAATACTTGATCTACCTCTTTTAATTCTTGTTCAGTACTTTCTGATTTGTGTGTGTGTTTGGTTTGTTTTGTTTTGATACAGAAAAGTACAGAGAATCGTATAAGAAATACCTATATGGTCCACTATCCAGAATTAACAAATATCAACATTTGGTCATTGTTTTAATCAGCTCAAGGCGCTATAACAAATTTCATAGTCTGGGTGGCTTAAACAACAAACATTTATTTCTCATAGTTCTGGAGGCTGGGAAGTCCAAGATTAAGGTACCAGCAAATCTGGTGTCTGATGAAAGCCTACTTCCTGGCTTGTAGATGGCTGTCTTCTCATTGTATCCTCACATGGCAGAGAGCAGAGAGAGGAAGCAAACTCTTATGTCTCTCTATTATAAAGGCACTAATTTTATTCATGAGGGCTCCATCCTTTTGACCTAATTACCTGTCAAAGGCCCCACCTCCTAACACCATCACCTTGTGGATTAGGATTCCAACATGTGAATTTGGGGGAGCACATTCAATCCATAGTTTGCTCTATATGCCACATTCATGCCACAGTCATGTTTGCCTTATATATTTAATAGCACATATAAAATATTACAAATAAAATCTGAATCTTCTTCTTTCAATCCCATTCCCTTTCCTCCTTAGAAATGACCACTCTCCTAAATGAGTGTGCATCCTTCCAGTCCTGTTTTTACTACACATTTGTATTCATAAATAACATATAAACTTTAAATAGATACTACTATTTTGTATACATTATTCTGCAACTTGCCTATTTTCACCTAACATAATGTTTTTGAGATCTATCCACGTTGATACATGTCACTGTCTTATTATCTAGAGAGAAGTGAAATCATGGCAATTTTTATTTGGTTATTTTTCATAAGGAAACCATACAGGAACTGGAATTGGGTTAATTGCTAAATGCCCTAAAACATTAAGACTGTATTCCCAAACTGTATGCCAAGTTGCCCCAGGCGCTGTAGCAAACTCACTGGGGGTGGGGGGGGGGTGAAGCAGGATATTTTTAAATTTCAAGGAAAACACAGTGACATTTGTCAGATACCACACAAACTACTACTATTAGTTGTTTAGACCTATTAGGTACTTGATTTAGCCTAGGTCCAGATAGTTAGGCACTTCTTTTGGCCTAGGGAATGCCATGAAGAATTATTGAGACACTAAGTTCATTAGGAACTGAGAAGGTTCGAGAATCTCTACATTAAGAATAAGAAACCCAGGAACCTGTGTTCTGTATCTGGCCCCACTACCTGGTGTAAAACCACAGCAATTACAGGCAGAGTGCCTCTGAGAAACTGACCAGCCCAGCCTTGCAAACCTCAGTCTACTTCATTAATAAAAACAGTAAGTGACGGAATGGAGCACCTAAGAGGAATAGGTTAGTGTTTTAAATCTTTGGCAAACTGTCTAAGATGAGTATCTAAATTACTTCAAATATATGGTTTTCACCAAAAATGCCCCTCAGACTATGATAAACCTTAAATGTGCATTTAGCTATTTTCTTGTGCTAGGAGTGGGACAGGCACTGAGGAGGGTCAGGGAGGGGTACGGGTGTTGAAGAGGAGAAGACTTTGGGCATGGTTTTTAGTGAATAACAAATCAGCCAGCTTTTACTCATAAGCCTATTTCTAAAGATTTAACCTATGAGTCATTCCTTCTGAGAGACCAGGAACTCAGCTTGAGGAATATTATTGAATACTACTTAACCCCCATTTCATCTCAAAGGATGGCATTAAGGACCCTGATTTAAGAATGCTTGCATTCCTACTTAGTACCACTAAGGGACACTCAGGTTTTCTGCAGAGGGAGAAGGTGATTGAGAGGACAGGAAAGGTGACAATGTCCTTGTCCTCCACCATGGACACATCACATCCTCCGTAATCCTAGGACCAAGGCCACCTACCTTGCTTCACTGCTCCCTATTTTCTATGAACTCAGTGTAGTATTTCTGCCACCATATACATTTATTTCTATTTAAATATAAAGAGCCTGTAAGAGAAAAAAAGAATCGTTTATAAAAGGTCATAAGGATAGGTTGTAACAGTCTTCAAAAGGAAACATGAAAAAGGCTGGGTTTGAAAGGAAATTGCTGAACTTGAAAAGAGAAAAAAGCAGTAGATTTTTGAGAGAATGACTTTTGATTTTAACAAAGTTAATTTCTTATGTTGCTAAGAAATCTGAACCAAAAATATACTGCCTTTTTTTCCTGAGTAAATGATATCCGTCTCCCAAAGGACCATCTGTGGTCATTATGATGTCACCTTCGCAGAAACCTGAGGACATTAGTGGATCAGATGTCTTGAGTCTTAATAAAGCACCGATAACATTTAAAAATAAATGATTGTATAACCTATTCTTACTTTCTTTGTAGAGAGGAGCAATTCCAAGAAATATGATCAACCATATTCTCTTTCAATTATAAACAGATTCAAATGTAATTTTTTCCAGGATGTTAACATCACATTTTAAGACCCATTACAGAGAAATAAATAATTCAGAGTGTTTTCTGGATTACTGGAATCTAAAAGTAAAGCCAGCTTTGAGGTCATGTAATAGTTTTACCAAGTCTAAAGCCGTCCTAAAGGTCAGCATCAGATTCACGGTCATGTTTGCCCAGCCCTTCTGTGATTACAGGCACTTGAATAAGGGCCTATGGCAGATATTTTTATTTTTCCCAGAGCTAGGATTTTAGGTAGAGAAGCACCTGGCAGTGGCATATCAAACATCATGTCAGAAATGCTAAGATACAATCTGGTATTAAATAAGGATTTGACTCCTAAATGGAATGGAAATATAAAGGAAAAAAATTTTTAATCAAAATTTTTTCAGATCTTAGGAAATCTAGGCTGGAGGTGGTAGGTTTGGTCATTCATTAAGCACTCATGGAAAACCTGTTGTGTAAGTTCATAGGAACTACAGAGATATATCAGGCAGTAGTGGGAGAGGATGGGTTCATAAACAATGATAAGAAAAATGCAATTCCAAATCTGGGGAGTACCCCAATGGAGGCATTAACAAAGGGGTGCAGGAGTTCAGAGAAATGTAATGGCAAGTTTTGATCTGGGCCTTGAAGGACCAGTCCAATCTCAATTGGCAGATTTGGTGAGAAGCTGGCTAATCCAAACAGAGAGAGGTTTAGGAGGAAAGGCAGAGACAGGACAATGTCATCTAATATGGTCCATAAAGTGTGGGTTGTGAGAAATAAGGCTGGAGAGAGGTCAGGGTTAACCACGGAGGCTCTCGAACACCATGCTAGAGAACTGGAATGTATTTGCTAGGCAATAGCATGATTACGAACATCTTCAAAATGGATCAGAGAAAGATGTCCCCAGTAAAGATAAAGAGCTAGAGCAACCAGGTGATCCTCCAAGTTCACAATGCAGGAAACTCTTTTGTTGTCAAGAGACACTTTCCTATTTAGAAAAAAAAAGAGTGAAAGCTTTTGCTATCATTTTTCACTTTTGTAACTCAGAACACTGTTTTCTAACGGGGTTTTGAGAAGACCCAAGGATTAACAAAATGACACATTTGCAAACAGTGAACTCCTATTTATTTAATTTTTTCTTCTCAAGTAATAAGAATAACAACTTACATGAGTGGGAGAATAATATAACATTAAGAACATGGAATAGAAGCGTTTTATCCTATAAGAACTAATGATAAATAACATTCTCCAGACAAAGTGAGAAAGAAGGAGAGGCAGGATGGAGTGGGGGAAAAGATATAGAAGAAAGAGGGAAGACAAGAGGAGAAAGAAAGATGAGGAAGAAGGAAGGCAGATTGATGGAGGTAAAGAGGGTCCTTAGGAGAGAGACACATGGTGAGTAGGTGAGTAATGCTTAGGTACATAGACGGCAGGAAGCTTCAGGAGATCCCTGATCTGTTCACTTCCCTCTGCTGACCACTTTCTCTCTTCTTCCATCACTGACACCCTCTCCAAAGTTCTGAGTTGGGTACTGCTTGCTGCTCTCCGAATCAAGGAATAAAGAGAACCTAAGCATTATATTTAGGTCATAGATCACAAGATGACAAGCCTCCTGATGGCCAATGAATGGTTAATGATCTTAGGAATTGTCTACTTTTGCAGAAGACTTCATAGATGTATAATTTTACTGCAAAGACATTTCACTTTTCAAAGCGCCTTCATATTTCTTATCTCCTTTGAGCTTTCAGTTATATAGAACAAGCATTCTCCTCCTTTTACAGATCAGAAGAGGTAAAATGATTGTAGATCTTCCTGAGTAAGTGCTATTCATCTCCCCAAAGACCATCTGTGGCCGCTATGATGTCACCTTGGTAGAAACTTGAGGATATGAGTGGATCAGTTGTCTGGGGAGTGAGTGAAAACTATCTCAGCTCTCGATAAAACACCAGAAACATTTTAAAACCAATGATTATATAACCTATTCTTTTTTTTTTTTTTTTTGAGGGGAGTATAGTTTATGGTAGTGAAAAAGGTACTAGGCTGAATCAGAAGATCTGAGTTTTAATAGTAATAATATTATTAGCTAATAAAAATAGCTGTTTAGTGTTTAGTAAGCACTTACGGCAGACGCTGTGCTAAACCCCATATATGCATTATTCCCTTCCACCTCCACCACTGCTGTATGAGGTCAATGCTGTTTTTTGATAAGTGATGCAACTAAGGTTTAGAGAGCTTAAACAATCTGGCCAAATGTCTTAGTTCGGGCTCTGCATCATTCTGTTAATAACCTTTTTGGGCCTCTCATTTCTTCATCTGTAAAATAAGGCCACAGATGAACTGAAAAAGAATGAAGATGTAGTTTATGCATCAAAGTAAGAGTGCCTGTTACACTACGTCAGGAACTGCTAAACTTTTTCTGTTAAGGATCAAATATGAAATATTTAGGCTTTGCAGGTCCTACCATCTCTGTTGCAGCTACTCAATCTGTTGTTGTGGAGCAAAAGCAGCCTTAGACAGTGCTTAGGATGAGCGTGGCTGTGTCCCAATCAAACTTTATTACGGACACTGACATCTGAATTTCACGTTACTGTTCTTTGTTTTTTCAACGGTTTAAGAAAGTATAAAAATCCTTCTTAGCTTGCAAGCAGTACATAAACAGGTAGGGGGATGGAGTTGGCCTGCGAGCTGTCATTTTCGGACCTTTACTTTACGTGAAGATCTCATAGATATCTGTGTCTACAGAAGCTTTTCTTAGAAAACAGTTGCACCTAAAAAATAGACATGACCGATAACATTATTTCTACATGATCAGGAAGGAAATGCTTTTCAAGCAAAAGAATCTGTTCCATCTATTCTCGTCAGTAACCACTGACGCTGCAGAGCCTTGTACTTTTGGTGTGCACCATATTAGAAGGAATTGCTGGACCACGGTGAGCGTCTATCTATCTATCTATCTATCTATCTATCTATCTATCTATCTATCTATCTGTATGTCTGTCTATCTATTCTGACCTAGATGGGGTGGATTGTAGAGGCAAATAACCAAATTTATTCCGGAGTTAAGCTCCAGAGAAAAATCTTCTAGGTAAAGCATTGTTGCCAGATTCAGAAATAGTTGGTTTTAAAAAAAATAAGGGCTTCCCTGGTGGCACAGTGGTTAAGAATCCACCTGCCAATGCAGGGGACATGGGTTTGAGCCCTGGTCCAGGAAGATCCCACATGCCGTGGAGCAACTAAGCCCGTGCGCCACAACTACTGAGCCTGTGCCCTAGAGCCTGTGAGCCACAACTACTGAACCTGCGCACCTAGAGCCTGTGCTCCACAACAAGAGAAGCCACCGCAATGAGAAGCCTGAGCACCGCAACGAAGAGTAGCCCCTGCTCACCGCAACTAGAGAAAGCCCACGCGCAGCAATGAAGACCCAATGTGGCCAAAAATAAATAAGTAAAATAAATGTATAAAAAAATAAAAGCCTTACATAGGCAGTTGGTGAAATTAACAAACAGCTTTTTGAGCATCTACAGTTATGGGTCTGGTTCTCCTCAAGGTAGCCAGGCTCCTGGCAGGTTTGGAGGCAGCATTAGCAGGAGTGGTCACGAGTGTACTGTCCTCGGTTTTGTCTCCACATGCAGTCTTCCTGGTGGTTATTAGCACCCCAAATTACAGTATCTGGAAACAAAATGTGCATCCCTGCCCCCTAGTACGTGCTCAGGGGCGCATTTGTACATGCACATTGGCTCGTCCAGCTGTGTTCCTTCCAGACTCCATTCATTTTGCTGCCTTCTCTAATCTCTCAGGCATCCCGGTGTGAGGATTCCTTTAATCTCTTGATATCCTGACCAAAGGAGTTAGTGTGTGACCATCTACTATCGTATCAGTAAATATCTTATACAGACATTCAATTTGGGATGTTGTCTGCTGAGGCTTAAGAACAGGTCTCATTCCTGGAGGAGTGGCCTGAGGGGGAGGCATCTCGCCTTCATCTCCAATGTCCATCATCTGTGGAAAAGGCAGGCCCTCATAAAGGAAACAGGAATTCTGAATTATGTCTCACCCCACGGGAAAGTCCCACCTCCTCCTGGACCCAGCCCTCTAAGGGCCTGACTTTGAAGAGGAAACGTGCCAGCTGAGTGCTTTTGAGTGGTAGACACAAGGATGGACAGCAGGAAGGAAAGTCAAGTCTCCACTTTGTTCAAAGCTTGGAGAGAGGGCCACACCTTGGAACCAGATTATGGTACTTTTTGTTATGATTTCTTTATGTGTGTTATTACCCTGGACTTTGGTAGATTCTGGTTTAAATGTTCCAGCCTTGCTTCAAGATTGCCGCAGTTTTAAAAGCAAGCGTATAAAAGCTGAGGTGTTAAAAGGGGAGCAGTGCCCCCCTGAGGCCAGCTCAGTGCTGGCAGCAGTAACTGGAGGGATCCCCAAGGGCCTGTGCAATCCTACTGGGAGATTACAGGATTAGGAGTCCGTGTTCTCTAAGGAAGGCCATCTTCATCACTGTGTGTTCTCCACAATTTCTAAATCCGTTTGCAGATAAACATCCTTTTACAGTAAGTGTGAGACGATAGCATATAGGTTAGGCTTAGGCTGGAGTCTGTGTGACCTCAAGTAAGTTACTTCATCTCTCTGTGCTTCAGTTTCCTCATCCATAAAATACGTATAATAGTACCTCTCTGAAATGACTTACTAAAAGGATTCAATGTGTTAATATATAAAAATACTTAGCGCAGTGCCTGGCTCATAGCACAGCCTCAGTATAAGTTCTCTGTTATTACTATAGTCTCTTGCCAGGCTTGTTTTGTATCAGGCTGATTAATGGGACCAAACAATCCTCTTCCTTGGGTATTCTGATTTCCTGGACGATTAGTAAACTGTAGTAAAACTATAAACATGAGCTCCTAAGATTCTAGCACCAGGCCAAGCACTATAAGAACTCAAAAGAATTTTGCAACATAGTTTTTGTCCTCTGGGTGCTTACAAACAAGTTGGAAAGGCAGATGCATGGGTTTAATTTTGGCTTCACTGCTTAATAACCTTGGTGATATTGGACAAAGTCTTTTCTAAAGCTCTCTAGGCCTGTTTCCTCTTTTACAAAATGCAGATTATGATAGTGATAGGGTTACTATGAGAACTAAATAAGTTCATTAAGGTAAAGTGCTTGCAACAAAGTGCTGGCATATGGTAAATGTTAGTTTCCTAGTATATATCACCATGAAGCAATGCATGTGTGACGAAGTACCAAGAAGAGTGGTGCCTCAGGGATAGAGCAGAAGTCCACGCAGCTTCATGGACCTTCCTGGAGGAGGTAAGAGTTGAGCGGAGGTTGCAGGTTGGGTAGCATTGGGACAGGCAAAGACAATTTCAGGGAAGGAGTAGTATTCCCAAAAACACTAAGAAGGAAATTGGCAGGACATTTGTTATTACAGACCGCTTCACTAATTCCGGTGTGACAGAAACTTCTTTGAGAATTGCAATGTGTAACAAATGGATATAAATGCTTAACAAGTATTTTCTGACTTGCAAAAGAGACAAGGAGCGTACTGTGGGTTACTTCTCACCTAAAGTGATGTCGGCTTCTTAAATTCTATAAAATTCTTAGTCTAGATTATTGGAGCTAAGCATATGCAGTTATGTAGTTGGAAAAAAATGGAAGAAATTGTAGCCATAGGATCCTATTTCGACAGCAGGTGGCTCCCTAGCATATAGGTAAGAAAAGTGGCCCTGTGGTCTACATAGGGATCATTTAAGTCATTTGAGTAGTTGTCACATATTGTATATCATTGAGGCTGAATTTGGAAGCAGTTCTTTGCATCGATTTTTTTACATTGATTTTTGTATGAAAGATGACATTCATGCAGCAGGAGGGAATTTCTTCCTTCTTGGGAGCTATGCTTACCTCTGAGGATCACAATCTGATTATTGTTCTTTCTGGGAATGAAAGTCAGATACTTGGCAGTATACATTCCCTCAATTCCATCATTGAAGGACTTTAATAGCACCTCACTTACACATGCTGGGAGCATCACAAATTTGGACTTCCCACCCTTCCAACATTAGACTACAACTTCTGTAACAGCACCGATGACCCACCACTCACCTTTCATCACTTCTTTTTTTTTTAAATTAATTTTTATTGGAGTATAGTTGATTTACAATGTTGTGTTCGTTTCTGCTGTACAGCAGACTGAGTCAGTTATACATATACACATATCTACTCTTTTTTAGATTCTTTTCCCATATAGGTCATTACCGAGTATTGAGTAGAGTTCCCTGTGCTATACAGTAGGTCCTTGTTAGTTACCTATTTTATATAAAGTAGTGTGTATATGTCAGTCCCAATCTCCCAATTTATCCCTCCCCTCCCCCATCACTTCTTGATATTTCGGCTCCACAGACCTCAGTTTCCTCTCACTCAATATCAGAAGTAACAGTCTTTCTGCCAAGTTGGCCTCCTGACACCCACAGGTATAAGTTCAGTTATACCCTGGTCAGCTCAACACACCGTCCCCTATCATTTCTCCACCTCGGCTTGAGCTTTGCTACAGTTTTCTGTTCCAGGGTGCTGCTGGAGAAAGTCCACAGATGGAGCAAATCTAGGCCACTGTAGATTTAAGATAACAGAATTACAGGGCTAAGGGTTTACTTAAGGCTCCTCTCGTTTATACACCTCCTCTTACGGTTTTCTAAAATGAGGAAACCAGAGATGTTACTTAGTCTGTCAATTCCACTTTTGCCTCTGTAGATCAGTCTTTTTTATTTTTTTAGTGTTTAAAAAAGTTTTTTTTTATTGAAGTATAGTTAATTTACAATGTTGTGTCAGTTTCAAGTGTACGGCAAAGTGATTCAGTTCTTTTTCAGATTCTTTTCCATTATAGGTTATTACAAGATAATAAGAGTAGTTCCCTGTGCTCTACAGTAGGTCCTTGTTTAACCTATTTTATATAGAGTAGTGTATATCTGCTAATCCCAAACTCCTAATTTATCCCTCCCTCCCTTCGCCTTTGGTAACCATAAGTTTGTTTTCTATGTCTGTGGGTCTATTTCTGTTTTGTAAATAAGTTCATTTGTATCATTTTTTTAGATTCCACACATAAGTGATGTCATATGATATTTGTCTTTCTCTGTTGTACACCAGTCTTAACTCTCCCTTCCCAGCACACCCTATAGACTATCTTACTTATTACACCGGCCGTACCCAGAATGTTCTATATCGGACTGGCGGGAGCAGCAACATATTGGAAGGAGCTGAGGACTTCTCTAGAAGCTGCATTCGCATAGCTCGCTGCTCTTTCTACTTAGATGTATTTGTTGGGGAAGGAGGATGCCCCTGAAGAACTTGTCGCCATGCCACCTCTGGTTCCAGTACTGTGCAGTGCTCCTCGGTCCTCCTGTCCAAAATTATCACTGTGAAGTTCGTTTCAATGAGAAAAGGGCAAGAGTTGAAAACTTTTATCTACACAAAATCTGCACACAAATATTTATAGCAGGTTTATGCATAATTGCAAAAACTCAGAAGCAAACGAGATGTCCTCCAATGGATGAATGGGTAAGCAAACTGTGATACATCCAGATAATGGAATATTATTGTTGTTGATAGAAATAATCAATAAACAATCTGTAATAGGAATAGAAAAGAGTTTTATTTGAGGACTGTAGCCCGGAAGACAGCCTCTCAGATATCCCTGAGGAACTGCTCTGGAGAAGCATGGTTTTCACCATAGTTTTATATCTTGTCAGAATAAAGAACATCAAACAAGTCAGAGATGGATTCCTTCAAGTTTTCAGAAAAACAGATCAGCATGTACACAACTAGTCAGTATGGCCTTGGCACCTGGGAAAGAAGTCTTATCATCAAAGGAGTACCATCATTGGCATCCAAGGAAGGGAGACATTTAACTTTATTTTTAACAGGGACATTCTTTACTTCTAGTCAAGGTGCCCTTTTCTTTAAAGCAGATATACAATGTCTGTTTGATAGGCCTCAAACAGGCTGTTTTCGTTAGCATAAAATTCAAGTTAAATTATGTATAAGCCAGGATGACTTTCCCTGTACCTCAATATGTGAACATTTCTTTCATCATTATTCAATGCTGAAAAGAAATCAAGCTATCAAGCCAGGAAAAGAGATGGAGGAAACTTATATGCATATCGTTAAGTGAAAGAAGCCAGTCAGAAAAGCCTACATGCTCTATGATTCCAACTATATGACACTCTGGAAAAGCTAAACCTAGAGAGACAGAAAAAAAAGATCAATGGTTGTCAGGGGCTGGGGGAGGGAATAAGAGGAAGGAGCTGGAGGAGGGGAGAGGGAAGCATAGTAGGTGGAGTACATGGGAGGTTTAGGGCGGTGAAACTATTCTGCGTGATAGTGTAATGGTGGATACATGTTATTATCCATTTGTCAAAAGCTGTAGAATACACAACACAGTGAACCCTAATGCAAACATGGACTTTAGTTAATAATATTGTATCAGTATGGGGTCATCTATTGTAACAAATACACCACACTAATGCAAGATGTAGGGGAAACTGGAGGGTGGAGTGAGGGGTATATGAGAACTCTCTAAACTTTCTGCTCCATTTTTCTGTAAACCTAATGCCTCTCTAGAAACAGAAAGTCTAATTGGGAAATCTCTGTATCTTCCTTTCAATTTTGCTATCAACCTAAAACTGCTCTTAAAAAGCCTTTTTGAAAATAAAATAAAGTATATTAATTAAAACATAAGTAAATGTAGGGGGCATCCCTGGTGGCGCAGTGGTTAAGAATCAGCCTGCCAATGTAGGGGATGCGGGTTCGAGCCCTGGTCTGGGAAGATCCCACATGCCGTGGAGCAACTAAGCCCGTGCGCCACAACTACTGAGCCTGCACTCTAGAGCCCGTGAACCACAGCTACTGAGCCTGCATGCCTAGAGACCGTGCTCCACAACAAAAGAAGACCCGAAATGAGAAGCCCACGTGCCACAAGGAAGAGTAGCCCCTGCTCGTCACAACTAGAGAAAGCCCGCGCACAGCAACAAAGACCCAACGCAGCCAAAAATAAATAAATAAAATAAATTTAAAAAGAATAAGTAAATATATAAGAAAGGAAGAAATAAAACAGTCATTCTTGGCATATGATATCATCGCATACTTAGAAAAGCCGAGAATCCACAAATAAATTATTAGTAGAATTAATGAGAGTTTAGCAAAAATCAACACACAAAAACCAATGTAATTTTACATACTGGCCACAAAAAATCAAAATATGACAGAAGATGTTCAAGTCTTCTATGAATAAAAACTTAAAACTTTATTGAAAGAGAGTTAAGGCCAAAATGTATGAGACATTTTATGTTCAGTAATAGAAAATTTAAAGGATAAAAAGATTTAAACATGCTGCCCAAATAGATCTATAGATTCAAAACAATTCCAATAACTATCCCAATAAGTTTTTTTCTGGGACATGAAAAGATGATCCTAAAATTCATAAGGAAGAGCAAAGTCCAAGAATAGAAGGAGGATGAGGGCAAAGGAAGTCATGGGCCAAGGGGAATCGGAGAGGGACTTACAGATCTAGATGATGTCCTTCAGCAATGAGAGATGTCTCTGATCAGAGAGTTCTGAAGGGCAGTGTTATGGACTGAATGTTTTGTCCCCACAAATTCTTATGTTGAAGCCCTAACATAATATGATAGTACTGGGAAGCGGAGCCTTTGGGAGGTATTAGGTTCAGATAAGGTCATGAGGGTGGAGCTCCTATGATGGCATTAGTGCCCTTATAAGAAGAGACATCAAAGGGCTTGCTGCCTCTCCACCCTCGATATGTGGACACCAGGAATGTCTGCAAACCAGAAAGAGAGCTCTCGCCAGAACCTGACCAGGCTGGCACCTTGATCTTGGACTTCTCAGCCTCTAGAAATATGAGAAATAAACGCCTTTTGTTTAAGCCACCCAGCCTGTATTTTGTTATAGCTGCCTGAGCTAAGACAGGCAGCAATGGTTTGGGGTCTTTTACAGCTACAATGTTTGTCTTATCTATGGCTAGCAGATATTAGTTGCAGTTTTGTGAGAGGCAGGCAGGCTCTAAATGGCTAAAAAATATGCTTGTTTGGGCTCTATTTAATGCAATTGGATGTGTAAGAATTTGAGTTTGGCACTGGCAGGCTTTGAGCTAATAGTCCAAGCATATTGTGAAGAAGTAAAACACATAGGGGCCAATAAACAGGGGCTATCGTTAACTGATTATATAACCTAAGATACTCCTGAGGAAGAATCAGGCAGGGGGATGATGCCTGTCAGACGCATAGCCTTATCATACAAATATTTCAATTAAAACAGTGTGGTATTGGTTTAGGGATCACCCAGTAGACCAATGGAATAGAATAGACAACCTAAACATTGGCCCATTTATTTAAGAAGATTTGATTTTTAAAATGGTTCTGAAGAACCTAGGGGCAGGACAAGAATAAAGACGCAGACGTAGAGAATGGACTTGAGGACACGGGGAGGGGGAAGCATAAGCTGGGACGAAGTGAGAGGGTGGCATGGAGATATATACACTACCAAATGTAAAATAGATAGCTAGTGGGAAGCAGCCACATAGCACAGGAAGATCAACTCAGTGCTTTGTGACCACCTAGAGGGATGGGTTAGGGAGGGTGGGAGGGAGATGCAAGAGGGAGGAGTTAAGGGGATATATGTATATGTACAGCTGATTCACTTTGTTATACAGCAGAAGCTAACACTAATTTTAAAGCAATCATACTCCAATAAAGATGTTTAAAAAAAAGAATAATATAAGGTATGATAAGAATGTAAAACATACATACATGGATAAATACAGAATAAATAATTACACAAATATGTTAACAATGTCAGTCTTTGTTAATGAAACTATAGGTGATGGAGTTGTATCCCCCCCAGGTTTCCATAAAGATAATGTTACTTTTATAATGGGAAGTGTCCCAATAAACTATTTTTAAAAATAATTTTATTGAAGTATAGTTGATTTACAATGTTGTGTTAATTTCTGCTGTACAGTGAAGTGATTTGGTTATACATATATATATTCTTTTTCATATTCTTTTCCATTATGGTTTATCACAGGATATTGAATATAGTTCCCTGTGTTATACAGTAGGACCTTGTTGTTTATCCATCCTGTATATAATAGTTTGCATCTACTAATCCCAAACTCCCACTCCTTCCCTACCCTACCCCTTGGCAACCACAAGTCTGTTTTCTATGTCTGTGAGTCTGTTTCTGTTTTGTAGATATGTTCATTTGTGTCATATTTTAGATTCCACATATAGGAGATATTATATGGTATTGGTCTTTTTCTTACTTCGCTTAGTATAATCTCTAGGTCCATCCATGTTACTGCAAATGGCATTATTTCTTTTTTACGGCTGAGTAATATTCCATTGTGTGTATATATATGTGTGTGTGTGTGTGTGTGTGTGTATACCACATCTTCTTTATCCATTCATCTGTCAGTAGACACTTAGATTGTTTCCATGTCTTGGCTATTGTAAATAGTGCTGCTATGAACATGGGTTCTTTTCGAATTATAGTTTTGTCTGAATATATGCCCAGGAGTGGGATTGCAGGATCATATGGCAACTCTATTTTTAGTTTTTTGAGGAGCCTCCATACTGTTCTCCATAGTGGCTGCACCAATTTACATTCCCATGAACAGTGTAGGAGGTTTCCTTTTTCTCCACACCCTCTCCAGCATTTGTTATTCGTAGACTTCTTTTTTTTTTAATATAAATTTATTTATTTGTGGCTGCATTGGGTCTTCATTGCTGCGTGTGGGCTTTCTCTAGTTGCGGTGAGCGGAGCCTACTCTTCATTGTGTTGTATGGCTTTCTCATTGCGGTAGCTTCTCTTGTTGTGGAGCACGGGCTCTAGGCACACGGGCCTCAGTAGTTGTGGCACACGGGCTCAGTAGTTGTGGCTTGCAGGCTCTAGAGCACAGGCTCAGTAGTTGTGGCATGTGGGCTTAGTTGCTTCACGGCATGTGGGATCTTCCCAGACCAGGGCTTGAACCCATGTCCCCTGCATTGGCAGGCAGATTCTTAAGCACTGCACCACCAGGGAAGTCCCTTCATTGTAGTTTTGATTTGCATTTCTCTAATAATCAGCAATGCTGAGCATCTTTTCATGTGCCTGATGGCCATCTGTATGTCTTCTTTGGAGAAATGTCTTTTTAGGTCTTCTGCCCATTTTTCTGTTGGGTTGTGTTTTTTTGTGTCCTGATAAACTATTTTTATACTAGGCACTTAATAAATATTTAAATGCCAGCCAAATTTTCATGCTTTTAGTATTGTGGGTGTGTATCTAATAATTGTTGAAGTCAGAGTTGCTTCCTTGTGCAGTCGGGCTCATCTTGGTGCACCTGTCAAACCACTTCAGTTACCCACTGAAACCGTCATACTGCTCATGGCTTAATTTTAAATGGAACGCAGCTCTAGCATGAGACTGTGATTTAGGAGAGGATATCCTTTTGATGTATTTTGATGACCTGAATGACAATATATTTCTTCTTCAAGGTTTTTACCTGTCAGTGAAGGATTTAAATTGTTTATGAAGACTGATAGACTCTTGACCTTAAGAATATTTATTTGTAATATGTATTCATTCACAATAATTGTTACTGAGTGTGTATTATATGTCAGGCATTGGTCTAGGAGCCTGGAACACAAAGATGAGTAAGATTGGTAGGCCCCTGCCTCACCCCGCAAGCTCACACTGTAGTCACGGGAAACAGACATGAACACCAATAAGTGACAAGGAGTGTTGGGGGCTCTAGGGTAGAGGTCTGCATAAAGTGCAGTGGAGGCCCAAAGAGGGAAGTGACCAACCATGTGTAGGTGGGAGATTTGGTTAGGAATGACTTCACTGAATAGGGTGACATTTGAACTGTGTCTTGAAAGTCACAGTTGGGTAGGGCAAGTATTCTAATTAAAGGAAGTTGCTTTAGCCAAAGCACAGAATGCTCAAGGGTGAGAGTCATTTGGAAGTTTGAGTTGAGGTACAGCAGGCATGAGTGCCCAATAGAACTTTCTGCAATGATGGAAAAGTTTTATATCTTCACTGTCAAATATGGTAGCCACTAACCACATGTTGCTAGCGCAACATGAAGAATTAAATTTTAAATTTCATGTAATTTTAACTACATTAAATTTAAACAGGTGCACGTGGTTGGTGGCTACCAGATTGGATAGTGCAGGTCTAGAGATGAGGCCAGATCAAGGAGGAACTTACATCCCATTCTAGGGGGACTGAATTTTCTCTTCTAGGTAGTGGGAAATCTTCAAAGAGCTGTACATAAGGAATTACTTGATCAGCCTTGCATTTGGGAGGGGGGCAGACTAGAAGCAGATAAAATGTTTAAGAGACCTCCAAATACAGTAACTAGGGAAGTAATTAGGGAAGGGAATGGACATCAGACAGGGTAAGAAGATAGAAGGGGCTGGCTTAGTGACAAGACTGCATGTGAAGGGTGACAGAGGGAGAGAAGGAAGATCACCCGAAGCAGGTTCCGGGCTGCTTTAATCATTGGGCCTGTTATTAAATCTGTGACAACTCATCCCAACAAAGAATGCCAAGAGTGGGATGGGCTTGGAGAGATGATTAGTGTTAGAGATAATGAGCTTGGAGTGCAGGTGAGAAATTCAGGTGACCTATTACTAGCTCTCTATTGGGTTGGCCAAAAAGTTTGTTCGGGTCTTTCCGTAAGATGTTACGGAATATACTTGCAGTGTGCCAGGAGGAATTGGCAGTCCTACCCTCCCCATTTGAGGGACAACTGTCTTAAAATAATCTGATGGAATTTTGGGCCATTATCTGGCCACAAGAAAATAGCTGCTAAAAGTGGAATGCAGCTCTTTTACAATTTCAGCAAAGCTGAAATAGGGTCAAAAAAATTCCTCCTCAAAAAAATTAGGACTTATGGACTACAGAGCAAGGTGAGTTCCTTGATAATTGAGAAAATAAAATTATTTCTTTTTTAAAAATTGTAGTATAGTTGATTTACAATCTCATGTTAGTTTCAGGTGTACAGCAAAGTGAATCAGATGTATATATATTCTTTTTCAGATTCTTTTCCATTATAGGTTATTACAAGATATTGAATATAGTTCCCTGTGCTGTACAGTAGGTCTTTATTGTTTATCTGTTTTATATAATGTGTATCTGCTAATCCCAAACTCCTAACTTATCCCTCACCCCCCTTTCCTCTTTGGTAACCATAAGTTTGTTTTCTATGTCTGTGAGCCTGAAAATATTATTTCTTTAATAAGGGTTTAGACTGTACCAAATTAAAGTTTGTCCTTGGGAGCCATGCTATAGTGCTCTTCAGAGGGAGAGGGAAGCACAAAGATGAAATTCAGTCTGGAGCCCAATCCCCAGGCCTCATGCCCACCTCCAACACCTGCTCTTCCTGTAAGACTAGGGATCTGTTACTCAGTCAGCGCCCACCTTCTGACACCCAGGCCCCATTGGAAACTGCCGACTCTAGTTTGAGGCATGGATGGAAGGAGAGAAGACTAAGCATCCTCTCTTCCTGGGGATGTTTAAAGGGGTACTTGGAGGTAGGTAAGACATCCTAAAGCATGAGAATCAAAAGTTATGTCAGAGGAAGATCTGAAGACCTCTCATTTAAATGCCTCCTCTTTTCCCTCCAAAATTGTAATTCCTTCCAAAATCACGTTAACTTTTCAATAAATACATTAAAGCCATTTAAAATTTCTCTTTTTTTTCACTCGCCCACTCCTAAACTCACCTCCCTAACCCAGATCGTCTGGTGTGACTATTACATCCCAGGCTCTGTTCTTAGGGATGCTGGGGATTCCACAAAATATGTTCCCTGCCTTCAAGGAGCTTGTGGTCTAGTCGGGGAGACAGACAAGAAAATAGACTCCCCAAGAGTACTGAGAGCTCTGTCAGGTATATGTACTGGGGGGATGGGCTATGGACATTCCTCTTGGGATGGCGACAATGTTTTGGAATCAGATGGAGGTGAAGGTTTAGGACTCTAAACCCAATATTGACAGGTCAGAGAAAGTTTCATAGGAGACATGGCTTCTGAAAACATGAAGGAATTAACCAGGTGAAGAGGGAAAAGGGACATTCAGATAGAGGAAGTAACCTCTGTGCAAAGATCTGGAGGCCAGCAAGTAATGCAACACGGCCAGAGAGTAGAAAGAGTGTGGTCTTGGGGGAGTGGAGGTAGTTGTGAGAGCTGAGGTTGGATGGCTGAGCTGAGATCAGATCATGATCACCTTGTATGCCGTGCCAAGGAGTTTGGACTTTACCCCAAGGCCACTGAGAAGCCTTCATAAGGTTTTAGGCAAGGGAATGACTTGATCAGATTTCCATTTTTGAAGTACCATTTTAGGGTAGGCAAGGATTTGGAGGGATACGAGACTGGAGGCAGCGAGCTCATTTAGTTGGCTGCTGTAGTAATCCAGGCCCAGCCCCCCAAAAAAGTAGTTGCTTTAATAAATTCAGGAGAAGTGGGAATGGAGAGAATTGAAGTAATTCAAGAGGCAATAATGAAGACTTGGTTCTTAATGTAAGGATTGGGGAGATGGGTGTGGGAGTCGGTGGGTGAAAGCTACCTAGTAACATTATCTGCATATACAGAGTAGGTAAGTAGATAAGATACCAGAGTTTACCATGGGGGCTCCCATGGTATTTCTGATATGCTATCCCTCACTCTCCGGTGTTGAGAATCACTGCCACAGAGGCTGTAATGCAAAGATGTTTATGCTTTAGATCCTGCTTTCCTTATTAGGACTATGTACGAAATTATTTTTTTTTATGTGTACGATATTTACCTGGTTTGGGGAGAAAATACCTTTAAGAAAGAACCTCTTGCCTTCACTTTTTTTTAGAGGCTCGATTTTGATTATAATAGAATTCACTCATTTAATTTTTTCATTTTGTGTTCTTGTAATTTCAATTCTTTTGTAGCACATGAAAGAGCAGGACCCCATGCTTGGGGATCTGCAGTAAGTGTTTCAGGTTCCCCCCAACCCCATCTAGGTTGTGAAAATCTGATCTTAAGGTTTGTTGTTTCCCCACTGGCTGATTCATGTGATGGAGAAAAAGGTGGGAAACAAAAATAATTAATGCTTTTCCTCATCATTCTTTTTTTTTTTTTTTTTTTGCGGTATGCGGGCTTCTCACTGTTGTGGCCTCTCCCGTTGCGGAGCACAGGCTCTGGACGCGCAGGCTCAGCGGCCATGGCTCATGGGGCCAGCCGCTCCGCGGCATGTGGGATCTTCCCGGACTGGGGCACGAACCCGTGTCCCCTGCATCAGCAAGCGGACTCTCAACCACTGCGCCACCAGGGAAGCCCTCATCTTATTTTTAAAGGTAATTTACAATCAAAAAGAAAAGTAGATTTTTAAGGGTCAGCCTAATGAACTTAAGAAGCTTGCTATTTTTGTGTCAGGAAACTCAAAATTTGCTTTTTTTCTGCCTCTTCATATCTGTGCCCATGTAACTAACCTCTAAAGAGGAATCTCTCTAAGGAAGTTGATTAAGAAATGATCTTGTGGGACTTCCCTGGAGCCGCAGTGGATAAGACTCTGTGCTCCCAATGCAGGGGGCTTGGGTTCGATCCCTGGTCTGGTAACTAGAGCCCACATGCATGCCTCAACTAAGAGTTTGCATGCCACAACTAAGGAGCTGGTGATCCGCAACTTAGGAGCCGGTAAGCTGCAACTAAGGAGCCCACCTGCCGCAACTAAGGAGCCTGCCTGCTTCAATTAAGACCCAATGCAACCGAATAAATAAATAAATATTTTTAAAAAATGATCTTGTGTGGGCTTCCCTGATTGCGCAGTGGTTGGGAGTCCGCCTGCCGATGCAGGGGACGTGGGTTTGTGCCCCGGTCCGGGAGGATCCCACATGCCGCGGAGTGGCTGGGCCTGTGAGCCATGGTCACTGGGCCTGCGCGTCCGGAGCCTGTGCTCCGCAACGGGAGAGGAGGGGCCACAACAGTGAGAGGCCCGCGTACCGCAAAAAAAAAAAAAAAAAAAAAAAAAAAAAAGATCTTGTGATCTTCTTGACTGAAAGGATGTGGGAAGTAGACTGAAAGTAGTTCATGCTTTTTCTAAGGGAAACTGCAGTAAGGAGCGACTTGCATTGTCTTGCTTGTGCCACAGTTTCTTTTTCATCATTACCCTGAAAATTCAGCTTCCCTTTCCGTTAGCAAGCATTTTTGTGGAGAAGGAAAGTTAAACTGGAAAGGAAATTGTCAGCTAATCCTAAGACTATGACTTCCTCCATTTCAAAATTGGTATACCACATATATTACGTAGACTAACACAATGGCTGTGGTTTTTTTTTTTTTTTTTAAAGTAGCCAGCCATTGCATAGCATATGGATAATAATGGAGAAGAAGAATGAGGTACGGTGAAAAGCACAAGATCTGGATTTTTTTTAACTTCTGAGGATTTTTTGGAAACCAGGATGCAGCTCTATTTTAATGATCTATAGCCAAAAAGCATAACCCAAAGTAGAGAAGTTCTACGTTATTGTGCCTTTTCTTTGCTTTTTATTATGAAATAGACATATACAGAAAACGTTAATATAACATATGCACCATTGAATACATAATTATAAAGTGAACATCCACATAACCACTGTCCAGGTGCATTCGAGAAACTTAACCTACTGACACTTGCGTGAGTTTCAGAGAATCTGAATTCTCTGAAATTACATGTAAAATTAGGGGCCTTATGCATTTTTCTGGGGGAAAGAGTCTAGAATTTTTCTTAGAATTTTAAAAGAGTTCCCTTCAAATTTGAAATACTGATTTGAGCAGTAGAACTAAGATGGCCCTGTGACTTAGTAGCTGTGTAATCTTGGGCTGGTCTTTTGTGCTCTCTGAATCTTGAATTTGTAGAATGCAATGAACGATAGTTCATGCTCTTGTGACGCTGTTGTAAGGAACCACTCATTTGTTATTATCTGTGAAAGAACTTGGTAAACTCTTGCAAATGTTCATTATATATCTCTGTTAGTAAATGGAAACTTTCTTAGTAAGGTCTTTGCAATATCTAAAGAACTGCTAAATTGCTTTTGTTGATCGAGGCTGGTTTAAAAGTCCTGATCTATCATTGTAACAGCTATTCTGGCAACACTCCAATTCTGGACTAGGAAAACTTTTTCCCAGGCGGCCCCCGAGCTACTCAGCAATGTCTGAAGAAAGTCACTCAACTTGGCAGATTGCTTTCACTTTATATTCATGATCGTAACCTTCAGATGAATATCCACTCTTCTCAGCAATGAACTGAAATTTTCTATTAAGCATACTTTTCTACTCTCCTAGGTGACTGTTTCCTATTATCCTCTCTCCAAGATTATCCACAGTTCCACTTCTGACCATGATGGAATAACAAGGACTGAACTGAACTTCCTGCCACAAACAACCAGAAAACTGGACAAAATATATAAAGCAACTGTTTTCAGACATTGGAAGACAGACAGCACAGGACTATGATGCCTGAGAAAAAGGGAGCATATGAGGTTGAATGCCTCCCCAACTTTCTGTGTGGAGGCAATTTCCAGAATACTTGGAAAATAAACCCAAACAGAGACTAGAGATTAGCTGAGTTGAGGAGACAGAGACCAGCATTCCCAGAGGCTGAGGGAGCTGGAATTTGAAGGGCAGAGTTGTTTTTTTAAAAAAAAATAAACAAAAAACAACGAAAAAGGCACAGCTCCATAAATCTGAGTCTTTGCTAAATGTTTGGCTGTGATACATCGACTGAAAATCCACACAGCCCATCAAAGAATAACCAGGGAGTTGCAAGCTAAATGATTCCCAGAAATCACAGAGGATGGGCAGACATTTGAGCTCTGACCAGTCAGAATGGGAAGTCCTCAGTGAAAACCTCTGAGCAGTCATTACTTAGTAGTGGGGCAAAATTGTCCTTGAAGTGAAGGCTACTCTAGTCTCTTCCTAGTACAGCTGAAACACAGTTTTCAAAGGAATCAAAATGATCCAGAAATAACTTAGCTGCCTAAAAAAACCCAAAGCTCAACACTCCTTGAAGGGAGACAACAAAATTCAGGCAGTCAACAAGGATAACATTTACACCGTCCACCATTCAACAAAAATTAGTAAATGTGATAAAATGCTCAACTCATTTGCTCTTAAGACTTTAGGGAAATACACACACACACACACACACACACACTCACATATATATTCCCCTGTTTAAAAGTGTGATAGTCCCTGATCTCTGACATCTTAAAGTCACTTAATCATAGGAATTAAGTCTATGCCATTTCGTGAAGATAATCCTATTTATCTTTGAGTTAAAAACATTCAGTAAAATGGAGCTCACATTCTCTCCTATGACTTCCATCACAACTGGTCAACTCTGTTTGTTTTATGTTAAGTTAGATCCACTACTGTCTGTAGATTTGTACTCTGGTGTTCTGAAACAACATAAAGTCCTCTTTCTCTTCTAACAAAACTGAGACTAGTTCTCAGGCCATGTTTTTCTTAAGGTAAATATATCCAACTCCTTCCATTTCTTTCTGACAAGATTCTTCTTATTTTTTGGAGGCTCTCTAGTTCCTCCATGCTTCTCTTTAAATTGCTGCCATGTTAAAACTAGAAAAAACTTGTTCTACAAAGACTGGAAGTCCAATAAGTCATGGGAGTGTGAAATACATTTTCATATTGATTTTGTCAACAATAGTGTTAAAGGTAATAATCATATCTAAAGTGTATTGATCCCTTAAGCTATGCCAGACACTATGCTAAGTGCTTCATAAGGATTCCCTCATTTTATTCTAACAAATCTATGAGGTAGATGCTATTATTATCTTTGTTTCATAAATGAGAAATTTGGACCATTGAGAGGTTTATAGATGAACTATTATCACAGTAATATTGTATAATAAGCTACCCCAAAACTCAGTGGTTTAAAACAATGCTTATTTGTTATCACACATCTATAGGTTGGCTGGAGTTGGGCTGATCTAGGTTGGGCCCATCTGGACAGCTCTGCATCTCATTGAAAGACTGGTTCAGGCAATTCTGCTCCATATGCCTCTCATTCTTCTCCTGGGACCCAAGAGCTAGCCAGGGTATGTTCTTCTCATGACAATGACACAAGCTCAAGAGGGAAAGAAGAAATGTGGGGTCTCTTAAGGCCTTGACTCTGAACTTGATACACTGTCACTTCCATACATCCCATTGGCCAAAGCAAGTCATATAGCTAAACTCAAAGGGCAAGGAAGGATACTCCACATAAGTCCATAACAAGGGTGTGCGTGCAAGGAGGAGTGAAGAATTAGGGCCAATTATTCAATGTAGCACAAAAGGCTAAATAATACTTCCAAAGTCACACCTATTGTAGGTAGCAGTTAGGGATTGAATTTGGCTGAATGTAGCAGAAAACCTAAATAATGAGATAGAGGTTTATTTTCTCTGATGTTATGGGAAGTCTGGAGGTAGGCAGTCAAGAAGACTGATATGGCTGCTCTGAGATATCACCAGGAACTCAGGCTCTCTTTTAGATTTTTGTTTCCTCACTCTTAAGCTGTGGTTCTCATCTTCATGTTCACAATAAGGCTGCTGGAACTTCGGCCAGTACATTCTCATTTCAAGTACAAAGAAAAGGGAAGGAGATAGACATAAATATGAAAGGCCTTTCTCTGCCTCTCCATCCAGTGATTCCACTTACATCTCATTGGCCAGGACCATGTCACAGGTCACCCCTAGCTGAAAGCGGGGGCTGTTGAGATATCTTTTTTTTTTTCTTTCAGAATAGAACATTGTCATTTACAACACAATTAGTGTTGGTAAGGGAGAAGAACTTGTGTATTTGGTAGGCAACTAGCAGTATCAGACACACTCAGGAAGTATTTGTGCCAGGATTTGCCCATTAGTTTAAAATTATACCTAACATGATGGAATTATTCTTACCAGCTTAAAAAATATTTAATGTTCTTTTTTTCTTGTTTGTTTTTTTTGGCCATGCCACACAGCCTGCAGGATCTTAGTTCCCCAACCAGGGATTGAACCCGTGCCCCCTGCAGTGGAAGCATGGAGTCTTAACCACTGGACCACCAGGGGAGTCCCCCAAAATATTTAATATTCTAACATAATATATGCTCATGAAACACATTTTGGTAGATATCTTAAAGTATAAAGAAGAAAACAGCCATGCTCTCATTGCCTAGATATAACCACTGTTAAAATTTTGCTATATCACTTTCTTTTTTGTTGTGTTACTTTATGTATTTACAGTTTCCAAATTGGGCTCAGTTTCTATGAATAGCTAGTCCTCTCATTTTTTTCTCTTTTGTTTTATAGATCATAAGACTATATACTCATTATAGAAAATCTAGAAATTCAGAAAAGTATAAAGGAATAAAAATAACTAACCCATACTCAGAAAAGTAATAAAGTAATAAATAAAATAAATAACTTAGAGCCACACACTGCTAAGGATATTGGTAAATTGACTACACACTTTTTATATATTATGTATATGAATATAGCTGAGGTCATACTGTATATATATTTTGCATTTGGCTTTTTAAAAATATAAGACAAACACCAGGTTTTTACTCACATTTTAAATGCCTGCCTAATGTTTTACTTTATCAACATTCCTTAAATCTCAGGTGTTTGTATTTCCGGTGTTTTGCTATTATGTATCTTGCTACTCTAAAAATCTATTTTTGCACAAGCTTCATCCACATTCTACAAAAATTTTCTAGAAGGGGAAGATAAATAATCCTTTTATAGTATGACTTGGGTATTTTTTGTGTTGATTCATTTCCTAATAATTTGTGAATGTCCTTAAGTAAAGTTTATTTGGTATATTTGCTTGCAATTTGAGAAAAATTACTGGCAGTAGCCTTTTTAAAAATAAAACTTTGTTGTTTGATGCTCTGCTTCTAATATCATTTTAATGCTGTTTCGTACTTTCATGTCAGTAGGTGGACCTAACGAACATTACCGTTAAAGGACAAAACCTCATTATTCCATCTCCAGACTCGGATGTGTTTTATGTGCTTCTAGAACGTGCAGTTTTCTCTTCTGGCATCTTGGGCTATCCTATTACTGACTTCCTTTGAACAAGAGGACATGAAATTAAACTGTGATCCTTCTTTTGTTTTTTTAAAAACTAGATACTAATGGAAGAAATGTTCACATATTGAGGTATGGGGAAAGTCATCCTGGCTTATACGTAATTTAACTTGAATTTTATGCTAACTAAAACAGCTGGTTTGTGGCCTATCAAACATGCACTGTACCTCTGCTTTAATCATTAAAGAAAAGTGCATTGACTCTGTTTGTGTTAAAATTAGAGCTCTTTCCTTGGCAGCCAATGCTGGTACTCCTTCAATGATAAGACTTCCTTCCTGGTGCCAAGGCCATACTGACTGGCTGTGTACATGCTAATCTGTTTTTTTGAAACCTTGAAGGAATGCATCCCTGACTTGTTTGATATTCTTTGTTCTGACAAAATATAAAACTGTTGAAAACCATGCTTTTCAGGAGCAATTCCTCAGAGTTATCCGAAAGGCTGTGTCCAGGGCCGTAGGCCTCAGTTAAAACTCTTTTCTGTTCCTGTTATGGATTGTTTATTGATTATTTCCAGCAACAATACTTTTATATGCACTGCATTTCTCAAGAATACAACCCTTCCGTTCCCATCTCTAGGAACTGGCCTCTGCTCACCTCCCCCACTGTATCCCCTATTTTTAAAGGCTGCATAGGTTTCCATGCTACCAAGTTAATACTCTTGTTTAAGAAATCTTGTGTTTGACACCCTTAACCCACTGAGGTGTGAACCTGCCTGCGGCGAGCAGGGGCAACTCTTCATTGCTGTGCGTGGGCTTCTCATTGCGGTGGCTTCTCTTGTTGCAGAGCATGGGCTCTAGGTGCACACGGGCTTCAGTAGTTGTGGCTCGTGGGCTCAGCAGTTGTGGCTTCCTGGTTCTAGAGCGCAGGCTCAGTAGTTGTGGCACACGGGCTCAGTAGTTGTGGCACATGGGCTCTAGAGTGCAGGCTCAGTAGTTGTGATGCACAGGCTTAGTTGCTCCGTGGCATGTGGGATCTTCCCCGACCAGGGATCGAACCCGTGTCCCCTGAGTTGACAGGCGGATTCTTAACCATTGCACCACCAGGGAAGTCCCTGGGTCTCTCTGTATTTGCTTGTCTTTGTTTTATAAAGTTATTCTCGTCCATCCTCCCAGGAAAGACTCTCAAGCTTGGACCCGGCCACGCCTCCCCACCTTGGCCCTACCCACATCCTGGTCCCGCCCCCTTCGGGCCCTAGCGTTCGGTTTCCGTGGTTATAACGCTGCTTCCTAGAGAGCCCAGCTGCCCAGAAGGACCCCCGCAAAGACCCCGGGGAAGAATCGGGTAGACGCGGCTTCAGCTCTCCATTCCGGCCAAGGTCAGCCCATTCGAGGCTCCGCGCCCTTGAGCCCGGGGTGTACCCCTCGAGGAAGCGAGCGTGGGGCCGTGGACAGAGCCTGGGCTGCTGGAGCATCCCGTCTAGCCCGATTGAGGCTGAACTGTCGGTAAGGACTCCTTTCTGGGCGCCGCCACTGAACGGAAACAGCGGTCACTTACGGCCGGAGGCGCCCAGGTCCGCAGGTCAGGCTTCTAACCCGCTCGCCGCTGCTCGGGGCCGCATGCACGCCCCCAACGGCCTGAACTTGGGGGTTTAGGCTTCCCAGAGTCAAGCAGGGGCGGGTACTGAGGGGAGTCGTGAGCGGCACGGGCCCGGCGCCCGAGGGCGCTCGCGCACGCGCACACGCAAGGCTAACCTTTGAGCACGGGCTCGTTAGGAGCTGCTGTTTTAAGCTCTTACCTTCTGCCACGCACTATTTTAACCACTAAATGTATAGAATTCAGTCCTCGCGACAACTCCGGGGAGAGGGTAGTAGTCGAATCTATATTTTTCAGATGAGAAACCGCTTCAAAGAGAGGTGAAGCAGATGCCCGAGGTCTCAGCTAGAAGATGGTCGGGTCACGATGGAAACCGGGCACTCCGGTTCTATTGGACAAGATGACGTGTTGTTGACCTTACCTGAACCCTAATAATGCTGAAAGTTAGCTTTATCTACCTGGGATTGCCTTTGTTATTCTCTACATGCTTATTTCCCCTGTGCTCAGTTACTGGTACGAATCAGAAAACCTGATAGTCATTAAAACCCGCCACCTTTTCCTGGTTTATAGTAAATGGAATTAATAACCAGGAGTTCATTTTTTTCCGTGATACATAACTCCTGTAATATTTTTTGCTTTTATGTTTTTAATCGAGTCTAAATGCCAACTTGGATGTGCTAGAAAGAGAATTTAGACGATCCAAGCAAGAATTGTTTTCCAAGCGTCATTATAATTATGAAAGGTCATTTAGTGAATGTGGTGGAATAAGCATTTCCTCTTTTCAAGCTGTACTCGGCCGCCTACACAAATGGGAGTGGGGTTTCTCATTAATTCTACTCCTCCCTGCCCCCAATAGTGTTTAACCTTTTTTTTTTTTTTTTGCGGTACGCGGGCCTCTCACTGCTGTGGCCTCTCCCGTTGCGTAGCGCAGGCTCAGCGGCCATGGCTCATGGGCCCAGCCGCTCCGCGGCATGTGGAATCCTCCCGGACCGGGGCACGAACCCGTGTCCCCTGCATCGTCAGGCGGACTCTCAACAACTGCGCCACCAAGGAAGCCCTTAACCTTTTTTTAAATTTAAAAATATCATGCTATAAATGTACTTTTGGTAACCACCATCATTTAAATAAAGAGGGAATGTTTCAGTCATTTGAAACATTCCAGTTGCTCTCACTGTCATTTTTATAAATATGAAACAAAGTAATGAAAACAGGAGGGGCCTAGATACTCCTAAATACTAATAAGTTAATAAATAATATGACTTTACAAATATATTAGTGGTGAAATCTAAAGAGGAAAAAATAGTATATAAATGCAATTAAAAAAATCTTTTTATTTAGCCAGAATGCCTCCCACTCAGGCTGAAAGTGTTATAAAGAATATCATTCGAGAAATAGGACAAGAATGTGCAGCCCATGGAGAGATTGTTTCTGAAACTGTGGTTGCTTTTATGGTAAGAATGAATATTTTTGTGAATTACTACTTTATTAAAAAATGTGTTTAAGTGGTGCCCATTTTCCTCTTAAAATTCTGTGGTGTGTTCCTGTTATTCCATTGAAAACATACTGAGACCGTTGGACAAGTTAGCCAAAAATATTTTTTTTTAAGTCTATAAAGCATGTTAGTTCTCGATTTAGGAGACTGATTTAGAAGATCTTGATAAGTTTTAGAAACATCAATAATGTTTTCCTATGTGGGAGTTTTTTTAAGATGTATTTTTGTTCAGTGTTGTAAAAATTACTGATTGCCTTCATCTCGGAGAGGCAGCAGTGAGCGATGGCGTGAAGCCAGATCTTAATTCCCTGCCCAGGAGTTGAACCTGGGTAGCCTGGATGAAAACCAGGAATCCTAGCCACCAGACCAGCAAGGGCTAGAGGCTAGAAGCTATTTTTCCCTGGTGTTTGCCCCCAGTGGAAAATGCATTTCTCACGGAGGCAAAAACTGTAAAAACAGGTAGAAAGCACAACAACAAGTGGGAGAGCACGCAGAGAAACAGTTTGTTTAGTTAAGACAAAAGCTAGGCAGGAACTTCCCTGGTGGCGCAGTGGTTAAGAATCCGCCTGCCAATGCTGGAGACACGGGTTTGAGCCCTGGTCCCAGAAGATCCCACATGCCATGGAGCAG
This sequence comes from Phocoena phocoena, assembly GCF_963924675.1. Classification (NCBI taxonomy): domain Eukaryota; kingdom Metazoa; phylum Chordata; class Mammalia; order Artiodactyla; family Phocoenidae; genus Phocoena; species Phocoena phocoena. Next base: position 68,659,815 of record NC_089230.1, on the reverse strand, counting down.
CTAAGCCCGTGTGCCACAACTACTGAGCCCATGTGCCGCAACTAGTGGAGCCCGTGTGCCTAGAGCCTGTGCCCTGCAACAAGAAAAGCCACCGCAATGAGAAGCCCACACACCACAATGAAGAGTAGCCCCCGCTCTCCGCAACTAGAGAAAAGCCCGTGTGTAGCAACAAAGACCTAATGCAGCCAAAAATAAACAAATAACTAAATAAATTTATTAAAAAAGAAAAAAGAAGGTAGGCAGAGATGCACATCTGGAGAGAAAGGGTGTGGGCGTCCTCCTTAATGAGGAGGAGTGCGGTAAACGGGCAGTTAAATCATTTATGTAGGTCAGTTCTTCCAGGTCTTTGCGTTCCTTATGGCAATCGTCTTGTTTTTTACCCACTGGCTAATTTGTTTCAGGACCCTCTCCCTAGGTGCGCATGCACCTCTCAGCCAAGATGGATCTCGATGCAAAGGCATCTGGGAGAAGCAAGACTCATTGTGGCCTGGCATTGTCCCCTGACTTTTTTTTTTTTTTTGGCGGTACGCGGGCCTCTCACTGCTAGTGGCCTCTCCCATTGTGGAGCACAGGCTCTGGACGCGCAGGCCCAGCGGCCATGGCTCACGGGCCCAGCTGCTCCACGGCATGTGGGATCTTCCCGGACCGGGGCACGAACCCTCATCCCCTGCATCGGCGGGCGAACTCTCAACCACTCCACCACCAGGGAAGCCCTGTCCCCTGACTTTTGACCCCCCCCAAGGAGACTTTCTGCGCATGCCTAGTGACTCCCTTGCCCCAAGGGTGGGGTGGGAGGGAAGCGGAGATCCTTTGATCCTTTACTCAAACAAGTTTGTGCCCCTCTTTGTTCTCACCATGACTGTTATCTTAAGGCATCCCCAAGAGACAAAACTTGGCTATTTACCCTGTGCCTGTGGTAGCTTCCATTTCAGGAGAGTAAATAGGAGACTGATTTTAAATGTCTAACCTGGAGCCCATCTAACTCCTGTCTCAGGAAATGCAAACAGGAGACTAACTGTAAGTGTCTGGCCTGAAGCCCACTTTTTGCTGCCCTATGAAATGTAAATAGGAGGCTAGGGGTAAATGCCTAGCCTGGAGCCCATCTGTCTCCTGCCTCAGTCTCTCTACTCTTGCTTTTGTTTTAACAATACACAATAAAAAATATGATAAAAATATGCAGTTTCCCAATGTAAAATCTAGCCATTGCTTTCAACCTGTTTCTCCATGTCCTTTTTCTAACACCATGTTCAGATTTGATGCTTATTGCTCCCTTTCTTCAGCCTCTAATGGTTATAAGAAAATCAGCTGAATAATCAACTGCTGGGTAGTCAAGAGGAAGTTATCTAAAAAATGGAAAATTGTTAAACTAGTTTTGTAGTAACATGAAATAAATTGAATGGACCCTTTCCTACTCTCAGGTGAAAGCTGTTGTCCTGGACCCAAGTAATGGCTTTAACACGGATAGAACTCTCGTGAAAGGCGATGTGCAGAAACTTGTAAAGGTGATTATCCAGCAGTTCTCAAATTTTGAATTATTACTTGCAATTCTAAATGTAGTATTTGTGTTGGTCAATATTGCCTTCAGCTCCGTGAAAGAAAACCCCACCAAATAGTGGTGCAGACAAATGAGAGTTTTATTTTTTCTCATAAAACGAAGTCTAGAGGTACATAGGCTATTTTTCCTGACTTCCTGGGTCACCGTCATGCATGTGTTTTCACCCCAGGGTCACAAGATAGCTCTCCCACCTCTAGGCAGGCATAAGGTAAGAGGACAAAGGTCAAAATGTGTGTGCAGTTGGGTCTGTCACTTTCTTTTCGGAAAATAACAGGCTTTCCCAGAATCCCTCCCGTCTTTTTGCATTTATTGACTAGAATGATACTGCAAGTGAGCCTGGGATATTGATTTGTTTTTTCTTTCCTTTTTTAGCTGACCAAGTCTTTGCCTTAATCCAAACTGGGGCTTTGTTAGTAAGGAAGGAGGGGTATGGATACTGGCAGGTAGCAGCGTCTGCCACAGTATTTCAGAGACATCTTGTTATTAATCTAATGTTACATTGAGAACATTATTAACTGACTTGTCATATACTGTAAAATTATAGTACTAAATTAAGATTCATATAATTTTTGATTCAATGTAATTTGTGTTTTTCAATTCTAAGGGAAAAATTGAACCCAGAGCAAAGAATTCATTGTTAGAATCAAGTAGGTGTGCCTGAAAAGCAATTTTAAGAACTAAAGAGGGCAGGAACTTTAGACATTGTTAATTTTTTCATATGTTTTAAGTTTGACTCACTGGGTTTAGATGCTTAAATATTTATTTTCTAGATATTCCTCAATGTATTTCCTAAAATTTCAACATTTATCTTTTTCTTCCTGGGCTTAATGATTTTAATTCCCTCCTTCACACAAAAGACTTGAAACAAGCTTTCCCAGACTTGTACGTGATATTTTCTGAGCTCAGACAAATGGCAGAGAAAATTTTCATCATCTCCATCTTCTCTCACAGCCAGCAGTTCACATAGTGGAGTGCAAGTCTGTCTGCAGATGCTAGAGGGTCAGGAAGAGCTTTGGAAGCTTGGAGCTGGGGAATATGTCGTTACAATAACTGTGCAGAAGAGACTCCATGATTCTCTAAGGCAGCTGAGAGCTGGGTCTTTCTGTGCTGAATCTGAGAACGTGGTATAAGGCCTGTTTTTAGCAATAGGGGAAATGACTGATGGTTATTCAGAAATTTGATTGGACAGCCGTGGAGGAGAATGAAGGAGGGGCAGAAAATGTTTTTCTCCTTTTCATCGCTCAAGAAGAGTTTTGGTTTTTTTTCTCCCTCCGACTCAACCAAGTTGGAAAGCATCAAGCTCAATATACTTTTTCTTTAAATTTATTTTTTATTGAAGTATAGTTGATTTACAATGTTGTGTTAATTTCTGCTGTACAGCAAAGTGACTCAGTTATACACTTATATACATTCTTTTTTATATTCTTTTCCATTATGGTTTATGCCAGGATATTGAATATAGTTCCCTGTGCTCAATATACTTTTAATATGACAGGTACATTAACTGTCAATTTATATAATAATTCAAGTGATAAAGATTGTTTTCTTTTTTCTCAATTAAAAATCATGTTGATGAGCTAGTCTGTGCATTTGTAAAGTCTGTGCTTGGAACGCCACTTCTCCACCTGGAGGGGTCCAGGTGCATGGGTCCCCTAAAGATAATGTTCCGTCCCCACTCCTGCTTTCCCCTCTTCCTCCTCCCAGGAAAGGAGAGTTGGTGGCCTGGGAGTTGGGTTGAGGGTTGGTGTTGATGTGCCCGCTGGGTGCAGGCATAATGTAAGTCTAACAGGTGAGATGGGGGAAGACTGGGCTTGGGGGGTGCAGAAGAGAGAAGAAAAGAAAAATTCAGGTTGATCCTCTATTCTAAAGAGGCAAAGCGGAGAAGGGATGAGCCATCTATGTTTGGAGAAAAACAGGAGAAGATGGACCAGAGGAAGAAATTTTGAAACAGAAGGTAGAGGCAGAGAAAGTCTGTGAGCAGGGGGCGTAGCCGCAGCAGCGTTTTATAAAATGCACATGACCTCCATCATCAGCAAAAAAGAGTGTTAGGCTCAGATAAACAGTAATGAGGGGACTTCCCTGGTGGCGCAGTGGTTAAGAACCCTCCTGCCAATGCAGGGGACACAGGTTCAAGCCCTGGTCCAGGAAGATCCCACATGCCGCGGAGCAAATAAGTCCGTGCGCCACAACTACTGAGCCTGCGCTCTAAAGCCCGTGAGCCACAACTACTGAGCCCATGTGACACAACTACTGAAGCTCATGTGCCACAACTACTGAAACCCACACACCTAGAGCCCGTGCTCCACAACAAGAGAAGCCACTGCAACGAGAAGCCTTATCACCAGAAAAGTAAGAGTAGCCCCCGCTTGCCACAACTAGAGAAAGCCCGCGTGCAGCAGTGAAGACCAAACGCAGCCAAAAATAAATAAAACAAACAAACAATAAACAAAACCAAAACCAAAACAGTAATAAAGGGACTCAGGAAGAGCTGTAGACAGGAGCATAAGCATCATGGCACATTCACCCACATTCAGGCTGCAGAGACTAAGCAAAAGTTCAAGTTCCTTGCCTCCAACTAGACTATTAGTCACTTGGGTATGGTAATATTGGTTAATTCAGAGGGAATAGCGTATTACTTAATAAATGTTGTTGGTTAAGTAAACTATAAAGCGTAAAGTCCTCAATGAGAAAAAACGTAATAAAAATGGTCATTGGTAGATAAATATCAGAAATAATGGCTTTGATGTTGCTCTTTGATTTTGAGAATAACTTTGGAAAACACTTCTGATTTTTTCAGAAAATATAACTGGAAGCATGTATGTGATTTTCTTTTTTAGCTTTGTGTGACTCGGCTATTGGACAGTAAAAATCCTTCCCTGGACACCATTAAGATGCAAGTCTATTTTGATATGAATTATACAAGTCGAGGTAACATATATCTACCGATTTTGATACCCTTTTAAAGAAGATTCATATTGTATTTCAGGTAATAAGGGTGTTGACTTCACAACCTAAAAGTTGATTGTTATGTTTTATTCAGCGGGAAATTTTAGGACTTCAAGCCCGGGAGACAGCATCTCAAGTAACCCTGAGAGAACTGCTCTGAGGAGGGAAGCGGGGGGAGTCAGGTTATATAGAAGTTTTGCAACAAAGGGCAGATAGTCTGAATGTGAAAAGAGTATTGTTAATTAAAGGGAACTGATATCCCAAATTAAGGAAATTAGGGCTTTTCTTTGTATGAGAAGATGCAAGATTCTGGACTCACTGATATGGACCTCAGCTATCTGGAGCCAGTATCCTGTGTTTTCACATGCTGAGTTTCCTCAGGGCTCACCGTGGGGAGTGGCTGCAGTCCAATGGCTGCTAGATGGCAGGTATTCTTTCCTTCCAGAGTTTCCTCAGGGCTCACCAGCTCACACTGGGGGGCTGCAGGTGCTGATGACTGTGACATCCTTTGTTTACTGAGATGGCAGGCAATATTCCATTTCTCAAGGGCTTCATTTGGTTGACCAAGAACAATTTAACTTTTTCGTTTATCTTTTGAAATTTTTTCCAACTTTGAAGAATGTAATAATGTTGGAGATGCTAAATGAGAAGAACACCAATGGCCTTTGTGAGTGTCAAAAGTTTCCAGGTCTATTGTGTTTTGACTATTATACCACTAATACATAATAAATTAAAGCAACCAGCTCACTGAAGTTAAAATTTTTTAATTTGCTGATTTTATTTTTCCTGGTTTATATTATTATCGCATAATGCTTACCTAAATTATGTAACTTACCCCAAAATGAAGTGACTGATGGGAAATTTAAGCTTAGAACATATTTCCTTATGTAAATAGTTTCTTACATACATCAAAAATAAACTGGAGGGCTTCCCTGGTGGCGCAGTGGTTGAGAGTCTGTCTGCCGATGCAGGGGACATGGGTTCGTGCCCCGGTCTGGGAAGATCCCACATACTGCGGAGCGGTTGGGCCCGTGAGCCATGGCCGCTGAGCTTGCACGTCCGGAACCTGTGCTCCGCAACGGGAGAGGCCACAACAGTGAGAGGCCCGCGTACTGCAAAAAATAAAAAAAATAAAAAATAAAAATAAACTGGAAAGAAGAGAAAAAAGGAAAAGAAATTTCTCTGTAGACTACACTGCCTCTGCCCCACTGTAATTCAATCATTATTAACCATTTGGTGATTTTTGTTGTCTTTTTTTCCCTCTCTGTATTAACCTTTCAGTTATGCTACATGTGTAAAATCATATATCTTGCTTTTTTGATGAGTAATAATATTTTAGAACAATAAATAATAGTGGAATTGATGATGTAATTTAGATTTTTCTTACTTTCAAAGTTTGAGTTGTTTTTGTGGTAAGATTATAGCTATGAACTGGGCATGGTTGATATGTTAATTATTGCCCTTGTCTTATTGACTTAGTTGCAAGAATTACAGTGCTGGTGAACTGTGGCTCCTTCCACGATTAAGCCTAAACCTCACTGTATTACAGGAAGAAGGGAGAGGGATACCATTCTTGATGCAACATCATATTACAGTAATGATATTCAAAGGAAATTTATCTAGAACTAAAATAGAAATACACATAATTGAAGAGGAATATTTATACTACCTATATGGATATTTATATTAGATGTGTTTACATACAGTATACTACACCTACTTACCTAGAGAATATAGATAGTACAATATTTATACTGTATGTGTTTATAATATATATTATAAATTGTCTTGTGTACTTTCTGCTTAAGTAGGAGGTTTTAGCCCTATCTGCTATTACGTTTGGATTGTCTGTTTAAAGGCTTACGTGTTTTGATAAAGCATGCCATTTAAATCACGGTAGTAAATCTTTCCCACTAGATTTTTGCCTTGAGGTTACTTGCTGGCCACTGTTCATTTTTGCTTACTACATCTTACGAAAATACTTGTTTTCATGCAGTAGAATTACCATACCAAGCCATTTTTTCCTCTGGTCCTATTTTCTTTTTTAAAAAATTTTATTTATTATTATTATTTTGGCTGTGTTTGGTCTTCGTTGCTGCATGCAGGCTTTCTCTAGTTGCGGCGGGCGGGGGCTGCTCTTCCTTGTGGTGCATGGGCTTCTCATTGCCGTGGCTTCTCTTGTTGTGGAGCATGGGCTTCAGTAGCAGTGGCATGTGGGCTCAGTAGTTGTGACTCGTGGGCTCTAGAGTGCAGGCTCAGTAGTTGTGGCGCATGGGCTTATTTGCTCCGCCGAATGTGGGATCTTCCTGAACCAGGGCTCGAACCTGTGTCCCCTGCATTAGCAGGAGGATTTTTAACCACCAGGGAAGCCCCTCGTCCTAGTTTCTTATGTGAGAAGAATTCTGAGTATCAATATACGGAACATTGTCCTTTGCCAATTTTAGAGGAATTTCTCGAAGAACATCACCGGGTCCTAGAGTCTAGATTAAGCTCTGTTAGCAGAGAAATTACAGATAGTCGAGCATGTGTTCGAGAAGAGCTGGAAAGCCTCTACCGCAAGATCGTCAGCTACGTGTTACTGCGCTCTGGGCTGGGGTCCCCGACAGACATCAAGATTGTCAGAGAGGCAACAGGTAAAAAATATACACCATTTCCATTCCATCCACGAACATACATGAACATAGTATCTTATAAAATATGTTGAATTATAAGTATTGAAGATTGAAGTTTTCTTCTTTTATCTGAAAAAAATTAGCACAAATAAGAGGTTAAAACTTAACCCAGATTTTTCTTACACAGTGTATCAACACTAAAACTCAAGTAGCACTTTTGGGAAGTGAATATTGTTAATCTTCTTAGAGCTGTATGTACCTAGGGGCCTATTACAATGTTTCACTACAGAAACATTGGCAGTATGATTAACCAGGCTGATTGGGGAACGGGGACTGCTGGGAGAGGAGACTTCCTACTGATGAAAGGCGTTGAGTCTGTCACCTAGGATGGATGATGGGAAATGGCACTGTTTTATCCTCAGGGAATACTTGCCCACTTTTGTACTTTAAGATAAGGAATAGGCAATATCTCTAATCTTCCCACGGCTTTCTTCCATAATTATTTTAAAGCATCATTTTTTTTCTACTCAGAGCCCTAATTAGAAAGCTTGTTTTAATGCCCATTGCCAAAAAATTTCTGATGGATGCTTAATTATGAAAATAGACGTGAGGCAATGGCATTATTTTCAGTAGCTCAGCTTTCTTGATAAATGCTAAATTTTGCCATGTATTCTGGAAGCAGGTATCAGACATTTAAAGAATCATCTAAGTAACTCTATAAAGACAAGCCCCTTAACTTTCTGCTGAAAGGAACTTGTTTTTTACGTTCTGATATCTTTACTTACCATTTTGTTGTCTTTATTGTGGTCTGTTTTAGCTGCCCTACAGAGTGTTTTTCCTCAGGCTGAGCTTGGGACATTTCTAACTCTTTCTAAGAAGGACAGAGAACGCCAGCTGAAAGAGCTCACCATGATTGTTACTGGAATTCGCTTATTTAACCGAGACTGTGGAAAGGGAGGAGAAGGCATTGATGACTGTAGGTGTATCATTAAGTTAATTCTATAGGTTAGGTAAGTTTAAAATTCAATGGGAACAGAGGAGAATAATTCACAGTACACCACTGGCATTCTTAGATTTAAGGTTTGCAGTTTTGACCATACCTTAGGTACAGCTACTGTTCATAATGTATAGTAATTTTTCATTTTATTGGGGCAAGACCTTAAATTTTACATACCATGAAGCTAGTATGGGAGCATGAATCAGTAAAAGGATTGAGGCCAGCCTCCCCAGTTCAGTGGGGCTTTGTGTTCTTTACTCCAAGTCAAATAACCAAAAGGGAATAAAATTCAGTGATTTAAAAAATAAAAATCACCCTGAAAAGCAAACCATTGTTGATGTGGTTAATGGAATGAAATGGTCCAAGAGGAGATATCTGCAAGTCTGTAAATTCAGGAGCCTCTACTATGCTGTTATATACTTAATGCATTCATTATCTGTAAGTTTGAAAGTACTCATTGAAATATTTGCTCAAAGACCTACCAGTTGAAGTAACTTCCTTATGCATTTGGTACACACGTAGGCCCACTGAGAAGGTGTTAGTGTCTTTTTACCAGATCACTGATCTAGTACAATAAGGTAATTTTTTTTGCAATTTAAAAACTGTTCTAAAAAGTCAATTCCCATTCTTCATAAAGTTTCCTGTCTTGCTAGACAATTCTGTTATTTTTCAGTATCCCAGTGAGTTTCTTAAGTGGTACACTTTTATTTTCTTTTTTACCAGTAGTAAAGAAGATACACAGAAGGAGAGATACAGGAGCTTTTCTAGAGGCACATAGTTAATACAGCACATAACACCAATGCCTGTCTATTCTTTAGCATCTTCTGTATTTTAGTAGCAAAAGCTGATCTGCTTTAACTTTTGGTTATTATTCTGGCAATGTCGTCGTTTTTTTTGAATATGCCTCCTTATTGTTAATTTGGTTGAGGAAAAAAACTAACTCAACCTAATGTTTAAATATGACCACTTTCTAGGCTTTTTCTTCTGAACCTTTTTAGATTGCCTCATGTCTCTCTTATTATACCTCTCAAACCAGTGCCAGCTATTCTACAGGAAGCAATCCCAGCCACCACTCAGCATGTTGATTCCCAACTTGAGGTGGTCCAGGACCAGGCATACCGTTACACAGCCATCCTTGAGAAAGTAGCAAAGAACCCACTCTTGAGTCAAGAACTTCAGCCCTATATGTTAAAAGAAGCTCTATATAATGTGCGACAATATGAGTTCTTCCTTCAGATCATTTTGGTGAGTTAATGTCATAAGAGATGGTCTTTCCCACAGAATTCAGCCTCTTTGCATATATATTCTTTGCTTTGAATTAAATATTTAGTTTAATTTTTAAAAACCCCACTGGTTAGACAAAGATTTTTTTTTAAAGTAGAGTTGATTTACAATATTGTTTTAATTTCTGCTGTACAGCAAAGTGATTGAGATACATATATATATACACACACACACACACACACATAACACACACATTCTTTTTTAGTATTCTTTTCTATTATGGTGTATCATAGGATATTGAATATAGTTCCCTGTGCTATACAGTAGGACCTTGTTGTTTATTGCCACCTCTTTATATATTATGGGGTGAAAACAAAAGGTAGAACCAGGTCGTTGATAAAGAAGGCAACCTTAATAACTGCTCAGTATATATCGCATCTGTAGGATCAAGAACTAAAATAGAAATGGGAAAGTTGGATGTTGATATTAATGAAGATGTGTTGGCAGGAATGGATTTTGGGTAGTTGATTCTCTTTGTTCCTCGGTAATATGATTGTTGCACGGTTGCCGTAGTTAAGCAGGTATGTGTATATATATCTATAAGCAATGATGCATTGTTTGCCTTCATTCAGAGCAAGTGTCTAACATATAGTTTGGCAGGTTGTTGGCACTCAAAGAACTTTTATGTGATTATTTGTTCTAATTGTAAAAATTGGTAGAAAAGGTTTTTATTTCTGGTGTTTTTAGATCTAATGAACAAGCCAAGCACTATCCCCAGAGAGCTGGAAAATATGAAGTAGTGATTTTAAACTTCTTTTTAAAGCAGCAGAGCCGTTTCAGATGGAACCTTATTCAAAATCCTAAAAATATAAAGCGAGTACCTAGATGAAAGGATTGGAGGACCTTTTCACCAAGGAGCATCCCCAAGCCACCCTAAGATTCCAGGGAACACAGTTTGTTAACTATGTCATGGCAGCAAGCTGTGTTTCCACCAGTTACTGTTTTGTTTCTGTTTTTTTCCCCTAGCTGTGTTGAGGTATAATTGACAAAGTTGTAGGATATTTAAAGTGTACAGTGTGATGATCTGATATACATACATATTGTGAAAGTATTCTCCCACTGAATTAATTAGCACATCCATCCCCCTGGTCACTGTTTACCTTCACACAGCCTCTATTTTCCAAACACCATAAGACCGCAGGATCAGTGGAACTGTCTTTTGTACAAGTGAATACTAATGTCTTGAGAGACAGAACAAGCTGTATTCTGCCCCCTCTTCATTTTCACAAGTATCTTAATGACTCACTACCACTTTTGGCCGCACTCAATCTGTCTTCTCTCCTTACCTCCGCTACAGAGAATAGAAAGATCACATCCAGAAGACATGACTGCATCGCAACAAACTAGGAGTGGTCCTCACAGCTGACCTACTATCTAATTGCCTTCAGAAGGGAGGACTCTAAATCAACCATTTGAAACCAAATCATTCTTTAGGGTACATGTTCCCCTAACACTGACTTGTGGCTAGCAGCCTTATGTAACTAGTAAGATACTAAGAGGATTTCACGGTCAGTTTATCTTGAGTGCATACAGGTCCACAGGAGCAGAATCTCACATTTACTTTTGTCATTTATGTCCAGAAGGGATATTATAAGAAAGAACTTTGGGAAACTGTCACACATACTGTAAGGATGCTGTAGAGGACATTGTTCATTATATAGTATTTTCTCACGGCTTTCACTCATGAAACATATTCAGCCAACTAACTGACAGTCTTATATTCTCATTGGAGTTCTTACTCTCAGAGCTAGAGGGACGGTTAATAGAGTGTAGAAGTGATAAGTGCGGGTCCTGCAGCCAGACTGCATGGGTTCTAATCCCGACTTTGCCACTTACGAAATCTGTGTCCTTGACCAAGTTGCTTGACCTCTCTGTGCCTTAGTTCCCACGTTTGTAAAAAGGGGTTATTGATAGTCTCCACTAGGTAAATAAGGTAGAACAGTGCTTGCAGACGGTGAGAGCTCAGTAAACAGATGATGATGGTGATGATGTTGATGACAGTGTTTATTACCATCATCATCATCGGGGCATTAGCAGAACAGCTCTGATTTCATCTCAGTAGGGGCACAAGCTGAAGACCTCTTATTTTTCTAGACAGTATCTCATTTCCAAGCCCTCTGTTGCTCGTGTTATTAGAAAGTTCACATTCTGATCTTAACACTCTTTATGACTGTCTCAGACTCCTTTCAGTCAGGGTCAGGATGAGTTTTCTTAACCTTCTGACTTTTTTGCTGGTTAATCAGTGTTTCTTTTTGTTGTTGTTTTTATTGAGATATACTTGATTTACAATGTTGTATTAGTTTCAGGTGTACGACGTCATTCAAAATTTTATAGATTATACTTCATTTATAGTTATTATAGAATATTGTCTACATTCCCTGTGCTGTACAATATATCCTTGTAGCTTATTTATTTTATACATAGTAGTTTGTACCTCTTAATCCCCTACCCTTATCATGCCCTTCCCCCCTCCCCTCTTTCCAATGGTAACCACTCATTTTTTCTCTATATCTGTGAGTCTGCTTCTTTTTTTAATATTCACTAGTTTGTTTTATTTTGTAGATTCTGCATATAAGTGGCAACGTACAGTACTTGTCTTTCTCTGTCTGACTTATTTCACTAAGCATGATACCTTCTAAGTCCATCCATGCTGTTGCAGATGGCAAAATTTCATTCTTTTTTATGGCTGACAAGGATATGATAGTTTTTAGCTATCCAACCTCCCCCATCAATCTACCTTAGTTACAGTTAAGGTTAATTGTTACAGAATGGATACAGTTTAATCAGTATTATCACTAGGTTATAAAATACGTCAGTTTATGTCTAGCTGAAACCTTTTCCTGGGTATGAAGTCTATGAATACTCTTTTTTAAAGTCACATTATTTGAACAGATATTAATATGCTTTTTGGAAGTATTGATTTTGATGCAAAATTTTTCTTTTGCCAATGCTACATTCAGTTTACGTAGACATTTGAAAAATCCAATTATAGTTTGGGTAAGATAGTGAGCTATTGTTTTTTGATCAGGACTTTATCTGCTGCAGTGAACGAATCAAATACTCTGGAAGAGAAAAGGAAGGGGTGATTGCAGTCTTGTTGACTGTCTTAGCTGAGAGAACAGAATTCCATCCTCTGTGGGCTTTTGAAGAGCAGGGCAGTCACCATAGAGAGAAAACCACTTATTGTTATCGTGCAAGTAAATGTCGCATGACACACAACATTTCTTAAAATATGTAAGTCAAGACTTTCGTACACCTCCTCCCCCCAAGCTCTGTCTGCAGGGCCCTTTCGTAGCATAGATTATACAGGACTTCTTGATTTTTCTGATAATGTAAGTAAGATATCAGTTAGGTGGAATTTGTGCTTGTTTTAGACTTGTTGAAAAATGTCCATGGAAGAAAGTATGAAAAACTTATAAATTAAGAAGTGAGGGAGAGGAAGAAGAATGCTAGGTTCACATGCTTTCTCCAAGCATTTTTTGGACTGCATTATGATAAGAACGTTGAAGCGACTTTATTCTTATTTTTTTTCTCCAACAATCTCATTAGAAATATCTTTGTGTTAGGATGCTGTCAAGTTCGTGGTGGCAGATACAGGCTTTTCAAGATGTGAATTTTATCATTGGTAACAAAAACTATCGTTTTCCTGAAGTGACAGACTCATTTCATTCACTCTCAAGAAAATATCTTCCAATAGCTAAGGCTCAAAAACCATAGTTTGTCTGCCAGTTCTTTCAAGTAAAAATGCTGTTCTACTGGAGGGGAAAAAAAGGCTATTTCAGCTTGCAATCCAGTCATGTAAGAGAACTATGTGTTTTAATATGCAATAGAAGTGTTTTATATATACTTTCTGTTTGATCACACTGATTATTAAAAAGCTGTGCACTTAAAGGTCAAAATTCAGTCAAATTAATACATTTTACTGCATCATCAAGGATAGTGCTAAGTGAAACTAGTTTTTTTATTGAGATACAATTCACATGCAAGATTATATTAGTTTCAGATGTATAGCATAATGATTCCATATGTGTATATATTACAAAATGATGGCCACAATAAATCTAGTTAAATTCTTCACCACATATTGTTACATTTTTTTTCCTTGTGATGAGAACTGTTAAGATCTACTCTCTTACCAACTTTCAGTTGTACAATACAGTATTGTTAACCAGTGATAGTCACCATGCTGTACATTACATCCCCACGGCTTATGTATCTTATAAGTGGAAGTTTGTACCTTTTGACCACCTTCACCCATTTTGCCCACTCTCATCCCCCTCCCCTACCTGTGGCAACTACCAATCTGTTCTCTGTATCTATGAGCTCAATTATTATTTTTTTTTTAATTTTTATTTATTTATTTTATTTTTGGCTGTGTTGGGTCTTCGTTTCTGTGCAAGGGCTTTCTCTACTTGTGGCAAGCGGGGGCCACCCTTCATCGCGGTGCGCGGGCCTCTCACTGTCGCGGCCTCTCTTGTTGCGGAGCACAAGCTCCAGACGCACAGGCTCAGTAGTTGTGGCACACGGACTTAGTTGCTCTACGGCATGTGGGATCCTCCGAGACCAGGGCTCAAACCCGTGTCCCTGCATTGGCAGGCAGATTCTCAACCGCTGCGCCACCTGGGAAGCCCTATGAGCTCAGTTTTGTTTTTTTTTAAGTTTCCACATATAGTAAGGTCCTGTTGTGTATAGCACGGGGAATTATATTCAATACCTTGTAGTAACCTATAATGGAAAAGAACCTGAAAAACTTTTATATGTATGACTGAATCACTTTGCTATACATCAGAAAGTAACACAACATTGTAAATCAACTGTACTTCAATTTAAAAAGGAGATTCCAGGGACTTCCCTGGTGGTCCAGTGGTAAAGAATCCGCCGTGCAATGCAGGGGACACGGGTTCGATCCCTGGTCAGGGAACTAAGATCCCACATGCCACAGAGCAACTGAGGCCCCCATGCCACAACTACTGAGCCTGTGCGCCTTGACTAGAGAGCCTGTGTGCCACAAACGACCGAGCCCCCACGCCCTGGAGCCCGCACACCACAACTACAGAGCCCACCCGCCCAGCCCGCATGCCACAACTATAGAAGAGAAAACCCGCACGCCACAATTAGAAGAGAGAAGACTGCACGCCACAACAAAAGATCCCGCGTGCCTCAGTGAAGACCCCACATGCCGCAACTAAGACCTGATGCAGCCAAAAATAAATAAAAAATAAATCTTTAAAAAAAGAATAAATAAAAATTTTAAAAAAGGTTCCATATATAAGTGAGATCATATGATATTTGTCTTTGTCTGACTTACTTCACTTAGTAAAATTCCCTCAAGTTTCACTGTTGTTGCTGCAAATGGCAGGACTCCTTGTAAATAGTGCTGCAGTGAACATGGGGGCACATATATCTTCTTGAGTTAGTGTTTTTGTTTCCTTCAGACAAATGCCCAGAAATGGAATTGTTGGGTGATGTGGTGGTTCTATTTTTAATTTTTTGAGGAACCTCCCTACTTTTTCCGTAGTGGCAACACCAAAGTTACATTCCCACCAACAGTGCACGTGTGTTCCCTTTTTATCCCCACATCTTTGCCAATGCCTGTTATTTCTCGTCATTTTGATAGTAGCCATTCTGTCAGATGCGAAGTGATATCTCATTGTGGTTTTGATTTTCATTTTCCTGATGATTAGAGATGTTGAGCAATTTTTTGTGTACGTGTTGGCCTTCTGTATGTCTTCTTTGGAAAAATGTCCATGTAGAATTTTTAGTTGGAAAGTTCTTTTTGGTAAAATGTAAACAGGGATTGTTCTAGGACGCTATCAGGAAAAATCAAGAAGTTCTGTGTGCCTAATCTGTGAATGGAGCCTGCAAGCATAGCTTAGGGGAGTAGGTCTGGAGTATCTTTACTTATAGTTTTGAAAGAAGTGTTATGTATTGGATGTAACTTTTACTTTGGAGAACATATGCAGAATTATTTGTTTCTTGTTGATTGTGTACAAATCTAAAGACTTTAAGGACTGCATTTTCATATTTGATTCCTAAAAGAAAACTAGCAATCAAGGGGAAAAACTCTGAGGGGTAGGGAAGAGACTTATTAGATCGGATAAACAATATGTAAATTATTATTATAAATTTTATTTTAGATAAATAATGGGTGAATGAGGCAAGAGGAGGGGAGATGCTTAGAGTAGTATGGGTAAAATTGAAACAGGATGCACATTACATTGTGAATAAAAAAATTCATTAGTTGAAATACAATGATGATATTTGATATTTCTTATGAAGTAATAATTTTTTGTCGTTTAAAAATAGTCTAGTAAAACATATAGTTAGGCTACAGATGTCTGAGAATTCAAATGCAGTTTTTTTTCTCTTCACAGAATTGTTACTCTTTAACACTGTGCTAATAACCCCATACCACTGCCATTTCTGGTCACATCTTAGGATAAGAGCCCTGGGCTCAGACGATCTGGTGTAGAACCATGATTCCACCCCTCATTAGCTGTGTATCCTTGGGCAGTTTACTTACCTTTCTGTACCTTGGTTTCTTATTTGTACTTAACAAGTATTTAATATGGTACTTAGCACATAATAAGAATAAATGTTAGTAATTATTTCAGTTTCAGCATTTAGCACCTTATTTTCAGATTGCTATGGCTGTATGAGAAATATATTGTTTTTCTTTCAATGCTGTGATTTTTAACATTTTCTGCATTCTTGAAAGCAATTTTTAAAAATCTGGGTATCAAAGTAGTTCTCAAAGGAATACCTCATTAATTTTATCTTTGAGGAATGGGAAAATAACAGTTCTAGAAAACTGTGTTAGAGGATCCACTGCTCGGGAATGCAGTTATACTGAATATCGAAGAATACCTGTATACATTTGAGAAAAATTATAGCCATTGTATTTCAAAAGATTCATCCATTCAACAAATGTTTCTGGAGTGCCATCCACATGGCCAGTTCTGTTCTTGGTGTTGGGGATACCATGGAGAGCAGAATCCTTGCTCTTACTGAGCTTACTTTCAGGAGATGTGGGGAGCAGGTAGGGCTTAAAACATACATAATGTTTGTAGTAAAATTATAAAAATAATGAATGCCAATTATGTTGTCTTCACAGTCGGATATAATTACTTGTGCTCAAGAAGTGGAAATGATGATAAAGCAGTTAGGAGCCCAACTGGAACAATTAAAATTTACTGTAAAATCAAAGACGGCTGTCCCAACATCACAAGTCTTTGTAAGCATTTGTCATCCACTTTGACCTTGTTTAAAGGTGAATGTACTTTCAAAGTCCTATAAAGTTGGATCAGAAGTAATTTTAATTTTATTTAATTACTAAAAATATAATATTAGCTTTATATGAGGTGATCCTGCTGTTTTTGGTTATTTTGCAGTAATAATCATATAACCAGGATGTTATAAGTTGGATGAGAGGATTCCCTTGGTAGGCCATTGCTGCTCAGCGGAGTGCAGATATATATTATAATAACCATAATATCAGTATTGTCTGTGGCAGCAAAAATAATCCATAGTGCAGTGTTGAAAACGTTTTTACAGTAGCTGGTTAAGAAATTGCCTTCAGCACAGAGGTGATGTAACTTGTGACCTTTCTGAAAAGACAGATAAAATCACTTTGTTTACCAGGCCTGCACTTATTCTGACTTTCTGATTATCTGTACCACCCTATGGGCAAATCTGGGAGCCCCAAAGAAGTACAAGATGTACGTGCAGTATTTTATAGAGCATTTTGAGTCTCTGATCATTTTCTGTAATCATTCCCAACATTTGACTTTAAAAGCCTGGAAACAAAAGGCTAAGTTGTTTCACTTATAAGTAGGGCCAGGGCCTGATTAATTTTTTATTTGTTGTATAAGTCAGTGACCTTTAATATGAATAAAAAATACTTTATGTCACTGACACAAAATCTTTAACTTATAAGCTCACAAGAAATGGCCCCCCCAAAAAAAGAAATGGCCCAAGATGTATCCCTAGACTTTCCAAGTTCTTTTGAATTGTAACTGAGCCAGATAAATCTAATTATAATGAGTCATATTTAGCTTTTTTTAAAAAAAGAAGCTGTTCTCCCCTAGACCTTTTGAGGTGAAGCGTCCATGAATGTTTTTTAGGTGATCATGTGTATTTGGCTTTTCTGAGTAAACTAACTTACTGGCAATCATACTAAAATAAAATGCTTTGATATACAAGTTTATTTTCTCATAATTTATGAGTCCAGTTTCTACTGAGATTCTGTCGTCTAATTTCATGAGACTTTTACTTGTCTTACGGGAGAATTAATCTCTTTACAAACAAAAATTTGTACTTATTTTTAAGAGTAGAGTGATTTGTAATTTTATTGAACAGTGACATTTTGAAAATTTTTGTCTCTTCCTCAGCCCATCTTCATTGCCCTTTCCAATCTGTGGACTAGCTTTCAGGATGAAACTGTTTTGATTAACATCCTCAGTAATTTAACTACTCATCTTGAGCCATTTCTGGGGACTCATGAACTGTTCTTTCCTGAGAAAGTGATGCAAGCTCTTCTTGATGGAGTGACTGTGAAAACTGATGTGTGTAGAATGAAAGAGCACATTGGTAACAGAAATCATGCATTATTTCCTCTTCCTCTTAAAATTACCTGTAGAATAAACTCACTCTTTTGTTTTAAAATTTTCAGGTGTATCATTCTGATAAAGTTTTGAATATCTTTATTGATTGTAAGACTGGTAATGTTCATTATAGAAAATATGGAAAACAGAAAATATATAAACTGAAGAGTTTGCTATCCAGCAATAACCATTCCTAGTGTTATTGTTAGTGTTTTGGTTAACAGTGATTTCCTGTGCTTATAGGTTTCTATTGTAGTCTTAGTGATTTTATTATCGGTTTGTAGTAGAAAAGGATATTAATCCTTGCTATATTTGTTGCAAACAAAGCTCCATTTCTTTGGAATGCTATTTGCCATATATGTACCCCAGATTCAGGTTGAAATTTATAAATCAATAAATGTTATCCCTATAAAATTGAGCTTATTTTAGGCCCTTTAAGAGATGCATTGATTCTTATAGAAAGGCTGTCTTTATCAATAAACTTCCTTTTACTTGTTTAGTCCCTGCTGTCTTATTAAAGACAACTCAAAATTCATGAGAAATGTCAAAATAGAGTCTGGGATTTGAATTGTTGCCTAAAAAGAAAGTTTATCCAGAAAGTGAAATTAGATCATTGACTCTCCAAATTTCCTTTTCACATTCTGTTTGTGTAAAGGCAAAAAATAACCTAGTGGCAGGGCAGGAATAAAGACGCAGATGTAGAGAACGGACTTGAGGACATGGGGGTGGGGGGAGGGGGAGGGGGAAGCTGGGACGAAGTGAGAGAATGGCATTGACATATATACACTACCAAATGTAAAATAGATAGCTAGTGGGAAGCAGCTGCATAGCACAGGGAGATCAGCTCTGTGCTTTGTGACCACCTAGAGGGGTGGAATAGGGAGGGTGGGAGGGAGATGCAAGAGGGAGAGGATATGGGGATATATGTATACATGTAGCTGATTCAATTTGTTGTACAGCAGAAACAAACACAACTTAGTAAAGCAATTATACCCCAATAAAGATGTGAAAAAAAAAAAACGTAGCGGTAATTTGCGTTCTTAAATTATTAGAATACATAAAATCTGAAAATGAAATCAGAGAGACTGAAAAACATCCTTCCAGTTAGTTTTTCCTACTTTTTCATTTTGTTAAAACGGCATATCTGTGCAAATACTAAATGAAACTGAAAAATTAAAGTCACTTCAGCAGTAGATATTAAACTCAACTATATTGGCAAGACGTGCCATTTCCTACTATAAGTCAAACGTTTTTATTCACTAGAACACAGTTACTGCTCCAGGGAATTGGGAGACCCAATGTTCTTTTTTTTTTTTTTGGAAGAGTTTTTTTTTTTTTTACATCTTTATTGGAGTACAATTGCTTTACAATGGTGTGTTAGTTTCTGCTTTATAACAAAGTGAATCAGTTATACATATGTTCCCATATCTCTTCCCTCTTGCATCTCCCTCCCTTCCACCCTCCCTATCCCACCCCTCCAGGGAGTCACAAAGCAACGAGCTGATCTCCCTGTGCTATGCGGCTGCTTCCCACTAGCTATCCTCACCACATCTCATCACCGTTTGAGGCGTTCAGGCATATCAGGAAAAAAGAGTGAAGAAGGTCTATTTTCTCCAAAGTATGCATTTACTTCCAGCTGTAGCCACGGGGTCACTTGTAGTGTCTGCTGTTTGGATACAGAGCCAGAAACAGAAGTGTAGGTAGCACTGCAAAAGTAAGAACCTCGGGGATCAATGTTTTATAAATTCACGTTTTTATTTGCGTAAAAAAAATCGGCAAAACTAGGAAGACTTTTTAGAAGTGTGAAGAACAGAAAAGTATATCCTGTTACCAAAATTACTAAGTTACTAAGAGATGTTTCCTTGACTCTTTCTGCTCAGAACATTCTCAGTTGTTTAAAGAACTGACAGTCCTAGTATATAAGCATCATATTCAAAGTATTTTGCCACCTCGCACATTATTAAGAGCTACACTGTCTTGAACGAAGTTAATTCATCTCTGTTTTAGTCACATAGTAGCCGGTCTCTTCTGCTCGTTTCCTGGGTGGTTTACTCTTCCCACTGAATATGGTTTTTCTTGTGCTCCTCTTTCATTTTAGAAGAGAGAGTAAATCTGGCGGATTTCAGAAAACTAGAATGGCTTTTCCCAGAAACAACAGCCAATTTTGATAAATTGTTGATTCAGTATCGAGGATTTTGTGCTTACACATTTGCTACAACAGATGGTCTTCTTCTTCCAGGTATATCATTGGAAATAATACTGTCCTCCCTTCTCCAATTTTTTCTTTAAATGATGTGTCCTCATTGTCACTCACTCACTCACTTTGTAAAATTTTATGGACTCTAATGGTGAACTAGGAAAGGAGCTACAAAGATGACCTAAATACAATATTTATCTTTGAAGTGCTCGCAGCATAACCCGATAGACTGACATAAACAAGAAATTACAATACAAGCGATAAGTGATGGAATGTGTATATAATGAAATATGGATGCTACAATATCATAAAAGGGGGATGACTCATATGTCGATGAAGGATTTCAGAAGTGTTATGTGGCATTCCTAAAATAGATCATCTTCCAAAGTGATTACCTGAAAGCGCAACAGTTTGACTGATACATTTATTAAACAACATTCTTTGTCACTTTATGGTTATATTCCGTTAACATAGATCAGGATTTCTGTATAAGGACATGGCCAATATTTTATCAAGTACAATTTCTCTATGATGTATATATTACGAGAACTTCTCTAAAGAGTAAATCAGAAATTGAGATGAAATAAATGATTATCCAAAAAGTACCATGTGAATTGGCAATAGAATTATTACAAAGAATTATTGGGATTGTGTGTATACAGGCTAGAGAACATACACATTGACTCATTTTTTTTTTTATGGTAGAGATTTTTTCATTATGCGAGTAATAAAAGGTTTACCTTGGGAGAACTGAGAGAATAGTATTCTGAGGTCCTGTGAGGGTCACTGACAGGAGAAAACAATCAAGAGCTGTGAAGAAGTCAAAAGCAATAGAATGGAGATGATTTCCTTCTCCCCTTGTCTTTTTTTTCCTTCCCTTTGCTCCCCCCACCCCAAATCTCTCTCTCCCTCCACAGATAAGAGGGGAAGGGAGTCATGAGAGAAACAAACACAGAAACATGGGTGTGGGGTGACACAGAGGTAGGATGATGTGGTTGGAAAAGCTATGGGCCAAGATTGGGAGAGCCTGGTTTCTTTTTCTTTTTTAATATTTATTTATTGTTTATTTTTGGCCGTGCTGGGTCTTAGTTGCGGCATGCGGGATCTTAGTTGCGGCATGCGGAATCTTTTTTGTTTTTAGTTGTGGCATGTGGGCTTCTTAGTTGCGCATGTGAACTCTTAGTTGCAGCACACATGTAGGATCTAGTTCCCTGACCAGGGATGAACCCGGGTGCCCTGCACTGGGAGTGCGGAGTCTGAACTGCTGGACCACCAGGGAAGTCCTGGGAGAGCCTGGGTTCTAGTCGCCGTTGTTCCATTAGTAAACAGAGTAACTTTCAGCAAATCTGTTGTCTTTTGTGGACCTCAGCTTCCACATCAGGAAAAGAAGGACCAACTAGGAGGTCTGTTTGGTCCCTTCCAGCTCCTACCAACTATGATTCTAAGAAAGGGGGAGAAAGAGAAAAAAGTAGAAGGGCTTGAGGGGCTTTGCGTTTAGAATCCTCTCAGAATCAGCTAGTCTGGAGACTTTATTTCTACGTGCTACAATATTTCCTGGGCACCAGCCACCTGCACTGCCTCGGAGGAATCCCGTGAGAGTCCCTCCTTCCTCGGAACTGCAGACCACAGGGCTTGAGTCCCCGGGTAATGCTGGGGCTTACCAGGCAGGGTCCTTTTCAGATGACATCACTGACTTTACTGCCCACCTCTCGTTCCCTTGTGCACTGCTCTAGCCCCACTGGCCTTCTTGCTATTCTCAAACATTCCGAGCTCATTTTCACCTCGAATCTTTTGCACTTGCTATTCCTTCTACTTGGACAGCTCTATTCCCCCACAGCTACATACCTTGCTCCCTCATCTTATTCAGCCTTCTCTGATCACCCAACTTAAAATATCAATCTCGCCCTTCTTCCTTTTACTATGTGTTTAACCTGCTTTGCTTACTTGTTTTCTGTAGCACTGGTTCATTTCTTTTCTCTGTATCCTCAGTGCCAAGAACAGGGTCAGTAAATATTCGTTGAATAAGTGAAAGAATAAATAAATAAGACAGTGTTACCGTTTCCTATATAATTCCCACAAACTGTGGATACTTATAACCCATATTTTATGTAGTATCTTTTCATAGTGGGAGATACTTTCTAAGATGCAAATGTACATTTTGGAACAGATGTTTCATTTTTATAGTTCTTACAGAATTATTTTAAAAACTGTGCTTCTAGTAGTTAGTTTAAGGAGATTTGAAAAACCTGCTGGATGATTAAGTGGCTTCTCATAAAAGATTTTTAAACGACTTATATCTGGATAGTGAAATATTTTTAAACAAAATCATAATTTAAAATTTAAAAATACGGGATTTCCTGGTGGTCCAGTGGTTAAGATTCCATGCTCCCTGTGCAGGGAGCACAGGTTTGATCCCTGGTCGGGGAACTAAGATCCTGCATGCTGCATGGTGTGGCCAAAAAATAAAATAATTAAAAATGTGTAAAATAAATTTCATTTGAATTTTATGTAAAATATAATTTAACAAAATATAACTTAAAATTGCTAGTTGTAACATTTTAGCTAATAAAGACATAAGTGATATGTTAAAAATAGAGTGTATAGGGAATGGTTCTATGAATGTATTATAAACATAGAATCAGTATTTCATATCTTTTTTAAACAATATATTTATTTATTTATTTATTTGGTTGCACCAGGTCTTAGTTGTGGCAGGCGGGCTCCTTAGTTGCGGCTCCAGGGCTCCTTAGTTGTGGCATGCAAACTCTTAGTTGTGGCATGCATGCGGGATCTAGTTCCCCAACCAGGGACCAAACCCAGGCCCCCTGCATTGGGAGCACAGAGTCTTATCCACTGCTTCACCAGGGAAGTCTCAGTATTTCATATCAAATTCAATTCCTTTTCTTAATTTTCAGGAAATCCAGCAATTGGAATTTTGAAACATAAAGAAAAGTATTACACTTTCAATACCAGAGATGCTGCATATTCATTTGCAGAAAATCCTGAAAATTACATTGATAAAATTAGAGAAAAAGCCAAAAAAAATGCAGAATTGATTCAGCTACTGGAACTTCATCAACAGTTTGAAACCCTTATTCCAAATTCTCAGGTAAGCAGCGTTGGCATTTTGAGAATTCATGACATTTAAAAGTGTAGTTAATTAAAAAAAGTTACGTTTTGTTGTAGAATGGTCCCCCAAGTCAAGGCAAGAGACAGGGTCAGAATGAGGGCCTTTACAGGTTATCTGAAAGGGGTTCACATCTGAAGATGGAAACTAAGGAAATCCACAAAGAATAAATGAAAACAGGACAAGGAGTTAAATTGATGAATTAGACTGGAAAAATCTGAGAGAGCAAGACTACATTTAGACAAATAATTGGAACTACAGTATTTCCTTATCTAAAATGGAAGGAGCTTAGCACAGATAACATAGGTGGTAACTTAGGCTCAGAACTGTAAAATAATTTAAGAGGTTTAAATTGCAGTAGTCTGAAAGGCCACAGAATGGATCTGAAGGTGTGTTTCTGTGTGTGTGTTTGCCGATTCCTTACTTCATTCAGCAGACACTTACTGAGCCGCTTGCTGTGCACCAGGCATGATTCTGGGCACAGTGAACAAAGCAGGTAGCAATCCCTGCCTGCACGGGGCTCACATTCTACCACTGTGTATCCTTGTTTTCTTCCTCTTTGTCTCTCATTTGTACTGTTCACATTTTAATTGCTCTTTCTGTCATCCTCTCTTGTTTAATTTACCTCTTTTAAACTCACTAAACTAAAACCCCGCAATACATGGTTTATAAATGGTTTGTGTTTGTTATATTTATCAACATTTTGACAGTGAAGCAGGTGGGTGTGGATACGACTGACCAGGTTGGCAGGGATCCCAGCAGTGACTGGTAAGAGGACGATGGGGCTGGTGACAGTGAGGAACAGAGGATGGTCTGAACACTTGGGCAAGAAGACTGACATCCAGCCAAGGACAGCTAGGTCAGAAGGGGGCAGCTGTTGGCACTCTTGTTCTCATACCACGCTGCCAGTCTGTTGATGTGATGCTCCAGCTGCCCTTTTAAGATAGCACAAAGACAATGAAAGGCTAGAATCAGATAACCAGGAAGGTGTTCTGTATGTAGATACTTGTCTATTAAAGAACAGTTTTCCTCTACATATCTGGTCTTGTTTTTCCCTTTCTGTGTACTTAATCCTGTGTATTTAATCCTTCACTGACCTTTAATACCTATGGAAGTGAGTATTCTTTCTTCATATTCCAATGCTGTATTCATTATTTTTTCTTGCCATTTACTTGCATAATATTGTAAATTATCTTTTCAGCATCTTTTTACCTACCTAAGTATATCATAAGATCATTTTGAAGGCAAAAATTATATCTTACGCTCAATGGTAGGCGTTCAGTAATCATCTCTTTCTTGATTTGGGGAAAGAAGTTCATCTCTTCCCCCTCCTCTTTACTAGGACTTGAGTTTCTTAAACCTCTGCCACCCGTTCCAGCAACTTCATTTCCAGCATAATCATAACTTGTTTAGCCTGGAATCACTGAATACTTAATATTTTAATAGTGAGCTTCTGGGTGCTTTGGCAGAAAGATGAATATATTCCACTAAAATAGATAATAATCTGCTATGTATGCAGAGCTTGAGTTTAAGATATCTTCTAAAGATGTTCTGATACTTTAAACAAATGTGATGTATACCTAATATTTAATAGCTATTCTAAACTTCTATCCATTTCCAATAAGGTATTCAATTATGCTCCCCACTGTGAAAATTGGAGAGGGACATTTGACTTGGGGTGAGTGATGTTAGGTTTTCTCCTTCCAAAATACACCTCCTACATTAAGTTCAAAAAATCAGGCACAGATTCATAATGCCTGGGAAAGTAATTGCATTTGGCTCGCTAATTATGAACTGTTTTTTATTTTGCTGGTATTTACAAGTATGTTTCATGTTGTTTTCCTAATATTTTGTCAGTTTTAGCTAAATATTTTAGTTATCTGTAAATAATGTTTATTTTTTACAAATATTAATTACAAAACTCCACTTCTTTAGATGAAAGAGGTTGACAAACATTATATAAAACCAATTGCAAAGTGTGAAAGTAGCACACAGACGGATACACATTTATTGCCACCAACAATTGTGAGATCATATGAGTGGAATGAATGGGAATTAAGAAGAAAAGCTATAAAATTGGTTTGTAACAATATTTTCTAAACTTATTTATAGGTTGGGGAATTTTAATATGTTGTTACTCAGAGTTGGTAAGCTAAATTATTTATATAAAATAGTGAAGTGTACACAGTTTTTTTGCTAAAATAAAAATAATTAGTATAATTTATAATTTTCCAGCTTTACATTGTAAGATTATCTTCTAGGTTTTTTTTTAAATTAGTTTATTTATTTTTGGCTGCGTTGGGTCTTTGTTGCTGTGCACGGGCTTTCTCTAGTTGCAGCGAGCGGGGCCCACTCTTTGTTACAGTGCGAGGATTTCTCATTGTGGTGGCTTCTCCTGTTGCGGAGCACGGTCTCTAGGCATGCGGGCTTCAGTAGTTGTGGCACGTGGACTCAGTAGTTGTGGCACGTGGGCTCAGTAGTTGTGGCGCACGGGCTTAGTTGCTCCGAGGCATGTGGGAATCTTCCCGGACCAGGGATCGAACCCGTGTCCCCTGCATTGGCAGGTGGATTCTTAACCACTGCACCACCAGGGAAGTCCCTATCTTCTAGTTCTAAGCATATATAGAAATACAGAAGCATGAAACTGCTCTCAAATTATATCAGCCAGTAACTAGAACAATGATAGTTGCTATCTTTCTATCTCCTTTTCTCAATCTCTACTCTGTCTCTCTACTGGTATATATAATAGTTTTAATTAATTGTGCTAACCTATAAGGTGCTAGTATTTAAAGCCCTGCAGCTTCCTCTAATCATTTAAAACATACCCTTCTCTTTTTTGGACTTTTTTTTGAGGAGCAGAATGTTACTGCTGTTATAGCACAGATACAGTCCCCTCTTATTGTCAACTTGTTCTCTCCAGATGTCTCACTTGTCCTTCTGATTCGCAGTCATCTTAATCACAGTAGGTACCTACCCTTGAAGCCTTCTTTGAAACTCTCGTCCCTATCTGACTCAGTGGAATTCCCCCCACTCTTCCTTTTGATAGTATCTGATCATTTTAAACAACAAATATTTATAGTGTGAAGGAACAAACTCTTTTTATAACTGTAGCCTTTTCTCAGTATATTTTATCCAGCTCTTTAACGGAAATCAGGTGTGGAAATAAAGGAAGACTACTCAAATGAGAACAGAGGCTATTTATTCGAAGCTTGCTATATCAAGGGAGCCAGTCACCATCACTTGTGTTTGGCAGAGACTCAAAGTTGGGGAGAGGAGTGAGAAAGTTTTATAGTGAAAAAGGGGAAGGCTTCAGGTATTCCTCTGATTGGAGGATGTTGACAGGGGAAACTGGAGGCGGGCTAACTAGCAGCGGGCGATGGGGGGGTATCTTTTGTGATTGGTTTAGTGAGCATATTTGGCTTTCTCTAGTTGGTCCAGAGATGGAAGGGGAGGCAGCAGGAAAAAAAAAAAAATAGGGCTGTTCTGCTGTTCAGAGCTGATTGCTACAGCTACCGAGGTTGTGGTTTGGCTTCCAAGACTGGTTGCTGCAGAGGTTTGGGTTCGAGTTCTGTTATCATATAAGGTCCAACCTAGGTCCGTTTGTATATTGTCTCTCTTTTCACTAACCACATCATTTCCCTTGCCACCCTCTCTGGTGGCAGCTTTTCAGTCTCCTGATTTCTCAAGATGAGGAAGGTTCAGCTTCCTAGAATATTTTCCAGATCAGCGGCCCCCAACCTTTTTGGCACCAGGGACCAGTTTCGTGGAAGACAGTTTTTCCACGGGGGAGGTGGGGGATGGCTCAGGCGGTGATGGGAGCGATGGGGAGCGATGAGGGTGATGGGGAGCGATGGGGGGCGATGGGGGGCGATGGGGAGCGATGGGGGTGATGGGGGGCGATGGGGAGTGATGGGGACGATGGGGGCGATGGGGAGCGATGGGGGCGATGGGGAGCGATGGGGGGCGATGGGGGGCGATGGGGAGCGATGGGGGGCGATGGGGAGCGATGGGGAGCGATGGGGAGAGATGGGGGCGATGGGGGGAGACGGGGAGCGATGGGGGGCGGCAGATGAAGCTTCGTTCGCTTGCCTGCCGCTCACCTCCTGCTGTGTGGCCCGGGTCCTAACAGGCTGCGGACCGGTACTGGTCCTCGGCCCAGGGGTTGGGGACCCCTGTTCCGGATCATTGTTCCATTAGCATTCTTACCAGTTACTCTTCTGTAGTTCATGAAGCTCCCATTCCCTGCATTCTTTTCTGTTATCTATCAATACTAGACTCACTTGAGCTCATCAGATGTATACTGGGTAACGTATATATATCCTATCACCTTTTTCTTCAGGAACTAATAGTCTAGCAAGTGACATTGATACACTAAAAATATTTTAGTATCTCTTGGTAAGTGGTATAACAGAAGTGAAAAATTCTACTCCATTGACTTAGGTGACATTTTAAGTTGGTCTTGAGATACACATAGACAAAGGAGAAGAGAGGAGTGATGGTTGGACAGGATATGGGAGGTATAGGTGGCAGATTAGGTCTGGCCTGGAAATGTTAAGAGAATGCGGTGTTCAACGGGGCTGAACCTCGTACTGACTGGACCCTCTCTTCTCACTCCTCGACTTCATTCTTCTTCCCACCTTAGATGGAATTATCCCCTAGAATTGCAGCATGTTGAATGCCAGCTCCTCATATATTAGCAACATGACCTGTTGATAAGACAAAGCTGAGTATATGGCTTAGAGCTGTAACGGAAACCACCCCTTCAGCAGAGCTTTGCAATGTCTCAGAGGGGGAACAGCAAAAGGTCAGGATTTATTGAGACTTTGAAGTTTGGTTGAAGGCAGGTCTTTTGATGCCTGGGCTCAGTCAGGGGATGTGTTGGGGGCCTGAACTGGGTTGTAAAGATTATGAAAAAGCAGTCCAGGATTGATGGGAATAGCAAGGTGAATCTTCAGGCAAGGGATGCAGAGTCTTAGGGCTTCTTCTGTGTGTTAATGCTTACCACTGAAGAGTCATGCATCTTTCAGGATGTTCTGTAATGAACAATCAAGTTATTTTCTTTGGCAAGAGTCTCTTGGAATAATAAAATTATGCTAGTGAAGACAAAGGAATAGCAAAGTCCTGTTAATGTAGACGATAAGCTGTGTGTGGGAGAAGTAGTTTTGGTTCTCAGTCACCTGCAGTGTCTCAAACGTGGAAATGTTTCCTCTAATTCCAGGTCTCTCCTTCTTAATTCACATGCTGTAATTCCTTCTGAGTTTTTTCCTTGGACTTTACCACAACTTCAATAAAACTCTTATTCTCTTTTTTTATAAACTCCTCCTTGCTTCCCAGCCTGAGCAATCTGTTTAACCTCATGTTTAGTTGTAATCCATAAAAGGAGTAAGCATAATGTAGAAAAATGTAAAGTATTATCTGGAAACATCAGAGCTTTTTATATTAAAAGTTTTGGGTGAAGCCCATTTAAGTAAGACAATGGAAATCTTAAATTTTTGTCTTTTAAAAAAATAAGCCAAGAATGGTGGAAAAATCCAAGTTGTATGACTCTCAAAGTATAATAATGAATGAATTATTATATTTTTATATTAACAAAGAATTGAGCTCACTGTAGGTTTGAATCTGTGTGTTCTCTCTTTGGGTCCATTTTCATTACTTAATCTATTTTCCTACTTCTCAGACAAGGTTATTTATTTTCTGTTATGTTCTAAATTTTCCAGTGTTTTAATGTTTTGCAGAAACACGCTATGTTGCAGGACTAATTTCTTTGTGGATTGAGAGAAAAACATAAGGCCGATACTAACTGGTACCTGACAGTATTTTATTTGTTCTTTAGAGAAATGTTCATTCCTGTGTATTCTCTTTCTACTTAGGCCAATTTGCGTCGGAAAGTTACTCACTCGGTACAGACTGATCTTAGTCACATGAGAAGAGAAAATTGTTCCCAGGTGTACCCTTCAAAGGATGCTAGCACACAGTCAATGAGGGAAGCCAGCAGCCAAGTGCCACGGCCCCAGATTTACGTAGCTGGTTTCCGCGGGGGCCATACCAAGACCACCTCTGAAGTCAAGGTGAACTTAACTAGAGCCATTGATGAAACCTAGTTAGAGACCACACTTTTAACGTAGATACCACTAAATTGTGAACAATGGCAAATATTTAAAAGTATTTTTGCATCCATGAAAATTAGCTAATTTTGTGGGGCTGGCACGTTCATTGGTGGTATGAATGTTTTGGGGTTCTCACCCATATGCACTGTCAAACTGCTACAACAAATGAAAAATTATTTTCTGTAATACATTTTTCATTCTATTAAAATTGCAAAGTAAAACTCTGTCCATTCCTCTTTGACTTGTAAGAGAAAGTTTGGCAGCATTAAGACTGAAATTATTAGATATTAATATAAGATGATTAGATATTAATATATATAAGATTGTTATGCATGGGATAGAAATTTATTTAGATAACTTTTTATATATTGATATAAGATTATTGTACCTGGGATAGAAGTTTATTTCTGAAATCATATTTAATGTTGAACATTAAAAATTTAAACCATAATCAATATTTTCAGCTTCATTAGCTATTAAATACACCATGGATTAAATTGATATGTAATAAGACCTCACTAATTTGGAACAGTTGGAACAAAGGTCCACATGATGTTTTTATTTTTTAAAATTTTATTTAAAAAAGTATTTATTTATTTTTATTATGTATTTTAAAAAATTTATTTTGGCTGCACTGGGTCTTAGTTGAGGCATGCAGGATCTTCGTTGTGGCATGCGGGATCTTTAGTTGCAGCATGCGGACTTCTTAGTTGCGGCATGTGGGGGGCATGTGAACTCTTAGTTGCGGCATGCATGCAGGATCTAGTTCCCTGACCAGCGATCCAACCTGGGCCCCCTGCATTGGGAGTGCGGAGTCTTACCCACTGGACCACCAGGGAAGTCCCACATGATGTTTTTTAAAATCTGGAAATTTTACATGGAATCTGGATTCTGGCCCCTTGAAAAGATCGGAATATCTAGCAGCACTCGGCCAGCATTCCTGTAACCAGTAGCTTTGCGCTTTCGTAGGGCAGGTACTTCTGGTTTTAATTCTTGCTGCCTTACAGGTCTCCTACTTCACTCCTTTGACCTATTTGCCTAACTCCATAGGTTGTGTTTAGGGCCCCTGTCAATTACTGATAGCCACATTTTAGACCTGTTGTTTTGTTGCTGCCTTACACACTCCCAATACCTAAGCATGGATAATGAAGTCTCTCAAGTGGATGGCCTGTTAAGCCTGGGGGCAGGGGGGTGTCATTTATATTTAGCACATATTTTTGGCTTAGGTGACTCTTACTAAAGTGTTTGTATAATTTATTTTCTATGTAGGTTAAATGTTACTTATAATATGATATGCTTCAAAATCCATTTTTCTCAGATACTATAAAGGTAAACTTCAAACAGATCTACTTCTAAGTTGTCATGATTTTCATACCTGTAGTTTAATTTTTTTACTGAAGTATAGTTGATTTACAATGTGTTAATTTCTGCTGTACAGCAAAGTGATTCAGTTATCCATATATCTACATCCTTTTTTATATTCTTTTCCATTATGGTTTATCACGGGATATTGAATATTGTTCCCTGTGCTCTACAGTAGGACCTTGTTGTTTATCATACCTGTAGTTTAAAAATGAAGTTAAAGATGGGCTGGCTGGCTGTTGAGGCAAGGCCTGGGGGTGGAGCTGGAGTGGACGTGGGGTTGGGAGGGCTCTGTACCTGAAGAGGGTGGTTACAGCTAATACTAAACTTTGCAAATTCAGGAATTTGATTTTACCTGTTCTAATCAACCCTCCTTTGATTCTGCAAGATTCCTAAACACAGAAAAGGATGGCTGATAAGCCACAATTTGGGGTTACCAAGTTAGGGCTGAAAGTAGAATTGCCAAGTGCATAAAAATACCACATACTATATGAAAAGCTAAATATCAGAAAGTCATCTGGTAAGTACAACAGAATGAGAATACGGGGAGCTAGATCAAACGGTAAACTCATCTTCTCCCAAGACCTCCACTGTCTACCCAAGCCCCATCACTCTCTAAAGATTTCCAACCATATGTTGGACCCAGTGTCAGTCGGTTACCCCCATTTCAGCAGGTCACAGGTCGAACTCATTTCCTCTACCGAACTTGTTTCTCTCTCTGTATTTCCTTCTGTGGTCAAAGGCATCACTACCTACTCAGTAGCATAAATTAAAAACTTCTGGATTGTCTTTCTCACACAGCCCCTGCATTTTAACTAGTCACCAAGCCCTGTTGACTTGGCTTCATCTGCCTTTGGGAACCATGTCTTCCTATTCTCACTGCTATTGCCGTAGTTTAGGACTTAGTCCTATTGCCTGATTCATCGGCGTAACTTTTCTAACACACAAATTTGATCAGGTCACCTGGCTTCCTCCCCTACAACCTTCACTTTCCTTGTTTAAAAAGACACTTTTCCATTATCTGGGGGATAAAAACTCCTTGCCATATTCTATAAGACTTTTCATATATATCCAGGTATCTTCCAGTTTCATTTTCTGCCCCCTCATGCTCTCTGCACACACTACACATACAGGCAAATGGAGCCCAAACTCTTCGAGTGTGTTATGGTCTTTGATACCATCCCTCTCTGTGCTTGTTTGTCACTCTGTCCCCTGGAATGTACTCCACAGACACCCTCAGGAAATCTGTTTGTCCCCATGAAATCTGTTGATCAGATTTTACTTTTTCAATGAAGGTTTTCCCCATCACCTTTGAGAGAATTAATTGCTCTTCCTTTGGGTTTTCACTGGATTTTATTCATATTCTTATTATAACACTCGAAGTAAAAAGGTCTATAGGTGTCCATCTGTATTCTCCCTGTTAGACTGTGCATTTCTTGAGATTTGAACTGTATTTTAATCATTCTTATATCCCTGGTATTGTTATAGTACCTTGTTGGATGAATGAATTTTAAAAGAAAAAGAATGAAAGAAAGGACAAACTGGAGGCAGAGTACTGGTTGAGTGATTATTCTAATAGTCAAGGTGGTAGTTCAGCCGCAAAGTAGTGTTTGGAAAAGAGGGAGAAAAACTGAGAGGCAAAGTAAGATCATCTATGAGGAAGGTGGTGGGAAATAAGGTTGGGTGAGCAGGGTTATATAGATTTTGGAGGACTCTGAAAGCCAGGCGGAGGAATGTGTTGCGTTCCTGTAGTAGGATATTAGAAAACTGTGGCAGATTCTTGAACAGAAGATCCATTGTGGAAGGGAGATACTGGAATTGGGGAGATGGTGAAGAAGCTGTTACAGGAGTTAGGGCATTGCAGTAATGGAAGACATGAAGGCGCAAATGTGAGATTTAATGAAGGGAATCTAACATTCCGGAGAAGGGAAGGGAAAATCAAAGTCTCTACCCTAGGGTTGCTAGGAAACAGGATAATTGAGAAGAGGAACTGGTTGGTCAGAAAAGATAATGTGTTCAGTACTGGAAATTTTGAGTTTAAGAAATGACAAAGATAGTAAAGCAGAGGTGACTGGAATTTGATCTGGAGAAAGGTAATTTGGGGGATCATCCCCAACGAATGGGGATGGAATGAGGAAGAAGAGATAAGACAGAGGAACAGTCAGAAGAGTAGAAAAAGACGTAAAGGAATCTCTGTGATTATGGAAGTAAAGTCTAGGTCTACTACTTATTAGCTGTGTTATTTAATATCTCTCTGCTGCAGTTTCCTCATCATAAAAACTGGTGTCATAACATTTCCCAACTCATTGGCTTGTTGAGAGGATTAAATGAGTTAGTTAACACGTGTAATGCGTTTGTCCGGTAAGTGCCTTCTCATTGTTAGCCAGGAGAGAAGCCCCAGTGTTTCATTTCTGCTGCATTCCCGTCCTCGTTTTCCCCGATTTCTGTTTTCTAGCTCTTAGTGCCTAGAATAATGCTAGGCACATTAGGACTTTTAGTAAATGTCTGATGAACAAACCCAAGAGAATGAGGAATGGAGTTGGCAGCTGCTAAGCTGTTTTAATAGAGTTGGCTTGAGTAGAAGTAAGATCGCAGCCAGCGAAGCAGAAAATTGTACAACTAAGTACAAAGTACTTACCAGGGACTGGCAGGAAAAGAGAAACGGGATTATGGTAACTAAAAATGGAAGCAGAGGCAAGGGAGAGTTAAGCTCAAATGAGAAATGTTTAGATACTGATGATTTTTACTCATATTTAACTCTTGTAGTTCAGACACTGAATTGTACATTGTCTCTTTGTATTTTTTTTTTTTTTTTTTGCGGTACGCGGGCCTCTTACTGCTGTGGTCTCTCCCGCTGCCGAGCACAGGCTCCGGACGCGCAGGCCCAGCGGTCATGGCCCACAGGCCCAGCGGCTCCGCGGCATGTGGGATCCTCCCAAACCGGGGCACGAACCCGTGTCCCCCGCATCGGCAGGCGGACTCTCAACCACTGCGCCACCAGGGAAGCCCTTGTCTCTTTGTATTTTTAAACAAATTTTCTCAATTCTAAAATGCAACAATTCTTCTGGCTTCTCTTTAGTAATTTTATACCATAGGAAAGAGTTGTTTTAAAATAATAACTTAGCAAATTGGCTTTGGATGTTTTCTTAATAGCAGAATGAGAATAATATGCTTAATCTCACTCTGTCTACAGTCGGAGATTTGTCTACACAGTTCTTTATGGTTAATGGTTTACTGTACTTTAGACCTTACCACTTTTAGTAATCTATTATACAGCTATCATAGTTGAACTACAGCCTCCTTAAGGCTTTTGGTATTTGCTTCCTGCACAGTCTTCTTGTTTAATGAATGAAGTTCACACTTTTATATGCTTTGTTACTAATGGAGACATAGTGGGCTTCCTTTCGCACAGTTCACTGAGACTAGGGTAGCCCTGATACCAGAGCAGAGATAGAAGTGAGCAGGGTATCGAGACAAATGCTGCAGTTTGATAGTGACAATCACTGGGGTCTCAAATGGTCTCAGATGGATAGTGAATATCACTGGGGTCTCAAATGGAAATAGTGACGGCTGCTGTAAGGTTATTCCATCATCAGGCAAATGAGCTTATGGCTCACATGTTGGAGATGGCTGCTCCTTGCCCTAACCAAGGTTTGCATAGAAACCCAGGCATACATAAAAGAAACACATTCAACTGACATTCGCCCTCGAAGACTTAAGATAATTAGAAATGAGAAAGTAAAAATTAACTTCGACTAAGAATATTATAAATATCTGCTTGGCCATTCATTGGGCTGGGATAATGAACACAGAAATCCCAGCTGCAGAGTTAACAGGAAATAACATACCTCTCAAGGATATGCTACAGTTGTAAAGTATAATAACAACCCCCTTTTCTGAGTGTCTGCTTTCTATTTCACTGAAAAATTTTGTTCTCTAAAATCGTATGCTACTAGGAACCTTGCTGTTGAAATTGTATCAGTAAGAATGAAACACTCCTTCCTTGCTTGAAGGATTTAAGTCACTTTGACACAAAGAAGCAGCGTCAGTTTCCAACCTAGGTGCAAAGCCTTCATTTAAGGGGCTCCTGAATACAGCAGTCCACATCTATAGTAACTTCAGAGTTTCCAAGAAACAGGATCCTGAGACTATTCTGCAGTCCAGATCTGATGTTGAGTTTTTCACACACAGCCCTGCTTTGAAGCTATCAAAGCTTTGAAGCTATCAAAATATTGCTGCTTTTTATTTATTTATTATTTTTTAACATCTTTATTGGCGTATACTTGCTTTACAATGGTGTGTTAGTTTCTGCTTTATAACAAAGTGAATCAGCTATACGTATACATATATCCCCATATCTCCTCCCTCTTATGTCTCCCTCCCTCCCTCCCTACCCCACCCTTCTCGGTGGTCACAAAGCACCGAGCTGATCTCCCTGTGCTATGTGGCTGCTTCCCACTGGCTATCTATTTTACATTTGGTAGTGTATATATGTCCATGCCACTCTCTCACTTCGTCCCAGCTTACCCTTCCCCTCCCCGTGTCCTCAAGTCCATTCTCTAGGTCTGCGTCTTTATTCCTGTCCTGCCCCTAGGTTCTTCAGAACCATTTTTTTTTAAGATTCCATATATATGTATTAGCACACGGTATTTGTTTTGCTCTTTCTGACTTACTTCACTCTGTATGACAGACTCTAGGTCCATCCACCTCACTACAAATAACTCAGTTTTATTTCTTTTTATGGCTGAGTAATATTCCATTGTATATATGTGCCATATCTTCTTTATCCATTCATCTGTTGATGGACACTTAGGTTGCTTCCATATCCTGGCTATTGTAAATAGAGCTGCAATGAACATTGTGGTACATGACTTTTTGAATTATGGTTTTCTCAGTGTATATGCCCAGTAGTAGGATTGCTGGGTCATATGGTAGTTCTATTTTTAGTTTTTTAAGGAACCTCCATACTGTTTTCCATAGTGGCTGGATCAATTTACATTCCCACCAACAGTGCAAGAGGGTTCCCTTTTCTCCACACCCTCTCCAGCATTTGTAGATTTTTTGATGATGGCCATTCTGGCTGGTGTGAGGTGATACCTCAATGTAGTTTTGATTTGCATTTCTCTAATGATTAGTGATGTTGGGCATCCTTTCATGTGTTTGTTGGCAATCTGTATATCTTCTCTTTTTTTTGCAGTATGCGGGCCTCTCACTGTTGTGGCCTCTCCCGCTGTGGAGCACAGGCTCTGGACGCGCAGGCTCAGCGGCCATGGCTCACGGGCCCAGCTGCTCCGCGGCATGTGGGATCCTCCCGGACCGGGGCATGAACCTGTGTCCCCTGCATCGGCAGGTGGACTCTCAACCACTGTGCCACCAGGGAAGCCCTGTACATCTTCTTTTGATAAATGTCTATTTAGGTCTTCTGCCCATTTTTGGATTGGGTTGTTTTTTTGATATTGAGCTGCATGAGCTGCTTGTAAATTTTAGAGATTAATCTTTTGTCAGTTGCTTCATTTGCAAATATTTTCTCCCATTCTGAGGGTTGTCTTTTTGTCTTGTTTATGGTTTCCTTTGCTGTGCAAAAGTTTTAAAGTTTCATTAGGTCCCATTTGTTCATTTTTGCTTTTATTTCCATTTCTCTAGGAGGTGGGTCGAAAAAGGATCTTGCTGTGATTTATGTCATAGAGTGTTCTGCCTATGTTTTCGTCTAAGAGTTTTATAGTGTCTGGCCTTACATTTAGGTCTTTAATCCATTTTGAGTTTATTTTTGTGTATGGTGTTAGGGAGTGTTCTAATTTCATTCTTTTACATGTAGCTGTACAGTTTTCTCAGCACCACTTATTGAAGAGGCTGTCTTTTCTCCATTGTATATTCTTGCCTCCTTTCTCAAAAGTAAGGTGACCATATGTGTGTGGGTTTATCTCTGGGCTTTCTATCCTGTTCCATTGATCTATATTTCTGTTCTTGTGCCAGTACCATACTGTCTTGATTACTGTAGCATTGTGGTGTAGTCTGAAGTCCACGAGCCTGATTCCTTCAGCTCTGTTTTTCTTTCTCAAGATTGCTTTGGCTATTCGGGGTCTTTTGTGTTTCCATACAAATTGTGCAATTTTTTGTTCTAGTTCTGTGAAAAATGCCGTTGGTAGTTTGATAGGGATTACATTGAATCTGTAGATTGCTTTGGGTAGTATAGTCATTTTCACAATGTTGATTCTTCCAATCCAAGAACATGGTGTATCTCTCCATCTGTTTGTATCACCTTTAATTTCTTTCATCAGTGTCTTATAGTTTTCTGCATACAGGTCTTTTGTCTCCTTAGGTAGGTTTATTCCTAGGTATTTTATTCTTTTTGTTGCAAAATATCACTTCTTTTTAAATTTCACTTAACTCCATTCTTCACCCACATTCTATAACTCTGTTTTTCCTTTGTTTCCTGAGACTTCCCACAGTTATTCTGGTGTGCAGTCTCTCTCGCTGGAATGAGCCAATAATCCTGACTCTGTCTGACTATAGGTTTGTCCCTGGTGGTTTTGGGCTGATCACGTTAGGACAAGGGCATCAAAATCTAGTCAAGGTTTATGGCAATGGAGTAGAAAGTCTTCACAGGCAATGAAAATTTACAGGAAAGCTGGGGTTCAGCAGCATGATATGTATGTGAACCAGAAATGCCACAAAACTGGCCCCAAAGCATTTTACCCACCACCCTAATTATGATCAGTGTGTGTGTGTGTGTGTGTGTGTGTGTGTGTTTAATACTATTCTCCCCCAGAAGGAACCATAGTTTCTTGAAGTGTAGTTGATTCCATGGCCTAGGACAGGGAAGAATGAAGATTGGCCTGGAACCTAGAACGTGGAAATCAAAAATGCTTCAAAAAGCTTGTGCAGATTTAAAGGAGTAGGCTTACAGGGACCATACTGGGACAATTTGAGTGTCCAGAGGAGAATAATTACAGTTAATTGAAGTAAGTTGAGACTATCATGATACTCCAAGATGGGAAGTGATAAATAAACTGTACAGAGCAGTAGTTATAAAACAAAAGAAGAAATGTCTGATAGAATATTTTTAATTTTCACAATTAATTTCAAGTACACATATGAATTTTTGTTTAAGTGTACATATAAGAAATACACAGCATGGAACTGAATAATTCCATAAGTGAGAACTATACCAATTACAAGAAGAGGTGATCAGCACCAGTGAGCACACATACACCAGGCAGAGGGAAGATCCAACACTGTTCCAAAGTGAGATTAATCAAATGTCTGACTGTATAAACTGTGATCTCCTTCTGTGAGCCCCTTCTGATATTAATGTGATGCTAATAAGGAATGAAAAATATTCCAATAATGTTAATAGACTGTATATCTATATCTATGTATATAATGGTAAGACAATGGTATATAACATTGACCATCCAAACCTTTAAAAAATCATTTTGGAGAAAGAGCATGCCATAGAAGGTGTAGGCGGCTGGGCATCTCAGAATCTTGTACCCATGTTCCTGTAAGAACTGAGGTATTTACATAGTATTTTTAATCCACATATCTTGAAGACCATTCATTTTGCCAGAGAATTATTTCTAACATCGCTTATGCTAATTAATATGCTTCAGTGAACGTGGAGATCATAGCAGTTGAAGTAAATGCCTGTTGATATGTCTAATGTTTTCGGACCCCTTTCGTTGTGCGAAGATCGTGCAGTTAGCATGTCTGGCTAGGTAAACATAATGATAATGCTGACGATGAGGACACAGGCACAAGACTTCTGAACAATATGTAATATAAACTATACAGTAAGTCCCCTACATACGAACGAGGTCTGTTCCGAGAACATGTTTGTAAGTCCAATTTGTTCGTAAGTCCAACAAAGTTAGCCCAGGTACCCAACTAACAAAATCGGCTATAGAATACTGTAATAGGTTTATAATACTTTCACACAAATAATACATAAAAAACAAGCAAAAAGTAAAACATTCTAAACCTTACAGTACAGTATCTTGAAAAGTACAGTAGTACAGTATAACAGCTGGCATATAGGCGCTGGCATCAAGTGAACAGGCGAGAAGAGTTACCGACTGGAGGAGGGAGAGGAGGTGGGAGATGGTAGAGCTGAAGGATCGTCAGCAATAGGAGAGGGAGGGCAAGCTGCAATTTCACTCATGCCTGGCGTTGATGGAATGCACGTTCGCATCTTTGAAAGTTCGCCACTTGAAGGTTGGTATATAGGGGAATTACTTACTGTAAGTTTAAATAAGAGGTAACAAAGGAGTTTCATGAAGGAGGAAGTTAAAGGAAGTTACAGAAGTTGCCAACGCTGTCGAAAGAAGTTTCTGTTACTTTACGAGTTCTTGGTGGTGCTACAACAGCTTTGTCAGGCACGAATCCCTAAGTCTAAGCCCAATTCCTATTTGCCGCCCAGTCACCTGGTGAGGACTACAGCTCCCAGAAGGCAACGCTCCGCTCCCTTGACTCCTGCTTCCTTAGCCGGCCGGGAGTTGTAGTTTACAAGAGAGCGCCTTGGAACCGAGTTTTACGCACTCGTCAACATAGACTGGGCGGAACAGGCCTCTCCTCCATCCGGATCCTCCCGTTTTCCGCAGCCTTCCGATTCATTAGCCTAATCTTTGTGCTTGGCTGGGCGGGAATCCGTGGCTGGTCGGCCGGCGAGGCGCTCTAGGCCGAGCGGCTTTCGTCTCTATGACCCCAGGAGGCGGTCCCCGGTGTCCTACGCAGCGCGCGCGAAGGGGGCGCGCGTCAGTTCCGCGCGGTGCTGTCGGGGAACCATGGCTCTTCAGAGAGGTGAGGCCGGGGGCTGCTGGGACCGGGGACTTGGGACTCCGCGGAGGGCGGTGGCGAGCGGGCGTCAGCGCTGGTCTGCACCTGTCGGTGGCCGGCCATCCTCCGCGCCCGCGGGGCTCTGAGGCCCAGGGGCCAGGCCGGGGCGTCGGGCAGCAGGAGTTTGTGTTGAGCCGCTATCGGGCTTGAGCGCGCGCCGCCGCAGCTCGTGGCAGTGCGGGGCAGCCAGCCTGCCACTGCAACTGCCTTCCCCGCGGCGTACTCCGCGCTGGACAGTTCGGCAGCCCGAAACTGCAACTGCCTCGACGAGTTGGCAGTGGGTGGGAACCGAATTCAGACAGACCCGGCGAGGGGCCGGGGCGCAGGTGCGGGGCTGGAGACGCATCACCCAGCGGGAGGCAGGACCGGTTTCTATACTGGCCGGGGTCACCGCGGCTGCTGTCTCCGCTGCGGCTCCTGCCCTAGGATGCACAGAGGCATAAGGGCATGCTCCGGGTGCAGAGCCTAAGCAGCGGCTGACCCACGTAACAGCCACTAAAAACATCATTGGGGTATTAAAATAGCATTGCAGGCGTAACGAGGTGGAGAAAGCAGTCGTTAACAGAGTTACTTCCAAGGAGAATGTTGTATGTTGTTAGAAGGAATACTTTGATATTTTGCCGGAGGGGTGGGTTGAGATCCACTCCCCTGCCCCCTTCCCCAGGGCTAGCACATTAGAGTAATACTGTTTGATGACTAATTGCCATTTCGTGAGGGTGAGTCTGATTAACTCCGCAGCACTTCTGCTTTGCTGAGTCCGGTAAGTAAGTAAGGACGAGAGCTGAATTTCTGAATGGTAGAGCAGTAGCTAGGAGAGGTTGGGCAACACCCAGATTCTTTCTCCACCCTTCTTTCGTAGAGCTCTTGGCTTTACCTCTGAATAAAGTTGAGCAAATATTTAAAGAATAGCTTTTTGCATGGGTACCAAATTATTTTCTTGTTTGAAGAGGCCACGTTTATTATTCAGGCCCTGCCCAGGAGGTACTGTCTGTAGTTGCATATGCTTCTCTTATTTGCTTCTCAAGCCCAACCTTAAGTCTTTCTGTAGCAACACAGGAAGTAAAGGGAAAAAAGTAGAATTGTTTTGATAACTGACATAAAATGGGAACAGCGAGATTATTGGTGAAGGCAAGTTGAGAATTACATAAGTCGAATCATTATCTGAAATAGTTGCCACAATTTACAGATTTAGGTTTACTGCCAATACATATTTGCTGTGCCTGGGTCATGTTATAAATCTTATGCCCACTAGAAATGTGTAACACAAAATTGCAGCTTCCTGAGCTTCCTGATATTCACAAATCACAAAGGATTTATTTATCTGGGACTTAATGAATTTCCAAGTTCTCAGGTGTTACAAATAATGTCTCCTCTAAAATATAGTGAAGTATAACTGAGCAGAAGATTTAACTCCACACTGTAAATTTCATTTGGGGGGCATTTTCCACACAAAAACAGATACTGCGTGGGAGCTAATGGGAACTTTGTGAGAAGGAGAAAACAGTACTGATGTGCCAGTGTGCCCACTCAACAATGCAGTTGAGTTGTGGACTTTTTTTTTTTTTCCTCGTGGCGGAGCCTCTGGGCATGCGGGGTGGAACCCACGCCCCCTGCAGTGGAAGTGCGAAGTCTTAACCACTGGCCCACCTGGGAAGTCCCTGTATGGACTTTTGATGTTACCCTGAAAAAAAACTGAAATTGCTAATAATTGAACTTTCATATTGGACAATTAATGACTGGAGTGAAAAGATATTTTGATCTAATGGTAAGCTGAAATTAGAGAAAATAATGCTTAAAAAAGCATTAAGTATTTTTAAAAAGTTTATTATATGTTTTAAAAGTGGTATTCTATACCAAAGCCCTATACGTTATACAAATATCTAAACTTGTTTATGCTTCTATTTCCATCAGTAGTTATTTTCAAGAATATCATCTATATTCCCATTAATCACGATTCTAAGAGGTGTACTTTCAAAGTGTTAAACATTCACTATGTTGTTTTGGAATCAGGAACATATATAAGAGCTAAAATAAAGTAGTTTTTAGTTTGGCGATCCTAACATATCTTATTTATGAAAGTATTGATAATCTAGGATATGGGCTGGTAAACTTTTTCTATTAACGGCTGATGGTCTCAGTCATAACTACTCATCCTGCTGTTGCCCGGCAAAAAAAGTAGCCATAGATAGTTCAGAAACAAATGAGCGTAGTTGTGTTCCAGTAAAATGTTTTTTATGGACACTGAATCTGAATGTCCTATAATTTTCACACATCCCAAAAGATTAACGAAAAACTTTTTTCCAACCGTTTAAAAGTGTAAAACTATTCTCAGCTTGCAGGTCATATAAAAATGAGAGGAAATGTAGGTTGCTCACCCCCGATCAAGAAGATGGGAAATGCTTTCTCCTGTTTATTTTTTAAGCTTTACATTTCCTCCTGTGTAGGAAAGTTTTAGAGCAAGCAAAGTATTATAGTAATCTCCTTCAATCCCTTTTACATTAACATTGCTTTTTGGGTCCTCGGATCTATTGGAAAGAAAGTTTAGGCAGAGAAGCTCTATTTCTTCTATTTTACCATATTACTTTTCAGTTAAGA
Source organism: Phocoena phocoena (assembly GCF_963924675.1). Classification (NCBI taxonomy): domain Eukaryota; kingdom Metazoa; phylum Chordata; class Mammalia; order Artiodactyla; family Phocoenidae; genus Phocoena; species Phocoena phocoena. The sequence goes on along the minus strand of NC_089230.1, from coordinate 68,617,595 downwards.
CCTAATGTAATTTAAAAAATCTGCCTGAAATTTACAAATAATTCTTTAATTCACCCAGGGAAAAATATTTATATTGAATAATCTGTTTCCTAGTGAGTTTCTACCTTACCATATAACTTATTTGAAACTCCTATTTTATTTTCCTGTGCAAGTCACCTTTGAGTTGTGGTTAGGCTCCCAGAGCGGTGAACAAAAGTGTACCTAGGGGTAATGTAGTTACAGTAGCAGCCCAGAGTTACCTCCTGTCCCTCTGGTTCTTAACCCAGGTTGGCCTGTTGGTCAAACCCAGCCTATCACTTGTTTTTGTATGGCCTATCAGCTAAGAATGGTTTTTACAGGTGAATGTTTGTAATTAATCTGATGGATCCCTAACTTTGAAGACCAATGAAGCAAAATATTACCCACCCACCCCATAGAATTCCCTTCTTCTCAATACTGTAAAGCATTGCACTCAATAATTATTATATTTTGAATTTTTCCAATTAAATATAAATTAAACGTGAAAGTATATTTTCTCTCTTGTCACCTAAGTACCTACATGATATCCTTGATTTTGCCTTGTGGCCTAAAAAACCTAAAATATTTACTCTTGGCCCTTTACAGAAAAAAATTTGCTGATCCCTGTTTAACATGTGCCTGAGATTTGAAAGAAGGTTACAGGTAGCTAGGGATGAGAGAGGTGTGAAGTGGGTAAAGAAAGTAGGCATAGTTCGAGCATTAGATGGTGGTAGTCTCAGAGCAGGGCTGGGAGTATGGAAGGAGCCCTGGTACACTGGTGCTTGTGGTTTTATTGAAGGTGTTGGACCAGCCCTGGCACCTGAGTGATGGCTGCTGCTCAGATATACTTGCAAGAAGTTCTTAAATTGAGTGTTCATAAGTTGTGTATATTTCCTGGATTTCAAGTTTTACAGAACTTCATTCTTAATACTCTTTTTTATGGTGTTATGAATTATCTTTCTTATAATGCTATGAAATGAGAGGCTGGATGTAATTTGTTTTTTATTATGATGAAGTTCTATATTATTTTATCACTCCATTATTCCTTTTGTTTTCTTTCTGCTGTCTCTCTATTTAGAACATACATTGCAGTAATCGTTTTCATCTTGCTTTTGTGTTTTGCTTTCACAAGTATGAATTATAAAGATATATAAAGTATGTGATTTATAACATCCTATACTAGAGTTAGTTATGCCACATAACCTTGCACTTAAGCCCTCCCCAGGAACAAAATCTGTGCCTAACCAGTTGATACTGTGTTTTGTGTGTGTATGTTTGTTTCTGTTCATGTAGTTGGAAAATACTGTTTTGAAATAAATTTTTAAACGTATTTTGTGGTTGAAATTGGAAGGCATTTTGAGGTATAACACTGCTTAACTTTTACATACATAATATTGTCTACTAAATAATATCTTTGTTGCACGTATTTTCCAGAAAATGTCAATTTATTATTCAAGTTATACTGCTTGGCAGTGATGACCCTGGTGGCTGCAACTTACACCATAGCTTTAAGATACACAAGGACATCAGACAAAGAACTCTACTTTTCAACCACAGCCGTGTGTATCACAGAAGTTATAAAGTTATTGCTAAGTGTGGGAATTTTAGCTAAGTGAGTATAAATACTTTTTAGTGTGTTAAGTTATTAATTTTTTACTCAGTTATGTTCTTTATCAGAAGATTCAAGCTACATCTTTGTATGTTTGATTGCTTTAGAGCAGTCTTCCTCAACTCAGGACAGTTTTGCTCCCTCGGAGATATTATTTTGGTTGACCCAACTTGGGGGATGCTACTGGCATCAAGTAGGTGGAGGCCAAGGGTGCTGATAAATGTCCTACAATGTCCTGTCCTCCAGGACAGCACTCCATAACAAAGAATTACCCAGCCCCACATATTAGTAGTGCCAAAGTTGAAGAATTCCACCCTAAAGCAGGGGTTAGCAAACTGTGGCCCATGGGCCAAATCCAGTTTGCTGCTTATTTTTGTTGCAACAGAGACAGTATGGTGGCTCACAGAGCCTAGACTATTTACGATTTGGTTCTTACAGGAAACATTTGCTGACTTCTGTTGTAGAGGAATATTATGATAATAATAGTTATCATTTCTTTTTTTTAAAGGGCTTCTAATGCTTGGCTTATTTATTTACATTTATTTATTTATTTGTATTATTTATTAATTTTAATTTATTATTTATTTATTATTTATCTATTTATTTATTATTGATTGATTGATTGGTGGCTGGGTTGGGTCTTCATTTCTGTGCAAGGGCTTTCTCTAGTTGTGGCAAGCGGGGGCCACTCTTCATCACAGTGCGCGGGCCTTTCACTATCGTGGCCTCTCTTGTTGCGGAGCACAGGCTTCAGACGTGCAGGCTCAGTAGTTGTGGCTCACGGGCCTAGTTGCTCCGCAGCATGTGGGATCTTCCCAGACCAGGGCTCGAACCCGTGTCCCCTGCATTAGCAGGCAGATTCTCAACCACTGCGCCACCAGGGAAGCCCTAGTTAACATTTCTTGAGTGTTTCCTGTATTAAGTGTTAGGCACTGTGCTAAGTGCTTTTCATTAGTTATCTCATTTAATCTTTATATATTTTTTAGGTTAAGTACTATAATTACTCCTATTTTATCTATACAGCATCTGAGGTTCCTCCCTTGCTATACTTTTACTATGTGGCAGCACTGGGTTTTGTATCAGTAACATCCTACGAAAATCATTTTAGCCAAGGATGCAGTATAAGAGAGGGTTAAGAATAGGGGCTTTGGAGTGAGACAGACCTAATTTTAGTCCTAGACTCATTGGGATTATGACTTTCCACGTATTCCTTAACTTCTCTGAGCTTTAGTTTCTTCATTTCTTCTTAAAGTTTATGTTATAAGTCTTCAGTCCTGCCCATAAGCCCAATAGTTTTATGCTTGTCTGTTTTCATTTCCCACATTATATTATTCATAGACTGGAATACTTTAAGTCTGATAAAAATCAGATGACTTTCTCACCACCAATAAAGAAATATATGCAGTGAGTTTATGGGGCTGAAAAGGGAAATTCTAGACACTGAGTCTATAAAACTAGGGGTCAGAGTCCATTCAAGACAGAGGAAAACAGCCATAGTCTGTGGATGAGAGAAAAACAGCAACAAGAGACAAGAGAAAATGAAACAAGAGGAGGTGAGCTTTGGGTTATGTTGTATAGTTTCTTCATTTCTTAATTGGAGAAAATAGGGTTGTGAGAATTAAATAAAATCTGGTAGGAAATTACTTGGGGAACGATTTATGAGATGGGGACCCATCTGGGTCATGTGGGCGGGTGAATTCATCTAGGTTTCAAGATGTGGGCTGGTGAGAGTGGGAAGTAGTGAGGAATAGCATGTATGTAGGTTTAAATTACATTTAAACACTTCAAAATTTCATTTAACATATATTTATTAAGTGATTTCTGTGTGACAGTTTTTATCATAGGTGCTGGATATACAGGTATGAATGAAGTAGATATGGTTTCTGCTTGCTTGGAACTTAGTTTCCGTGGAAGAGACAGAAAATGAACTAGTAAACACACACATTATTACAAATAACCATCAGAAAAAAATACTCTAAAACTGGCTTGGGGAAGGAGGAAAGAACAGAAAATAACTTGAGACTTGATGGTGGAAAGCTTTAATAGAAAATTTGTGTTTAAAATTTATCTTGTAGGCAGAGATACTGTGGCAGCCTAACTTGTTAGGTTGCAAGTAGGGTAAAACCTCAGACCTTTCACAGCTTTTTACTTAACAAGATCCATTTTCAAGGAAATTTGGCTTCCACTATTCTGCATAATGTCAGGTAAAGGAGGGGCTTTATTGTACCTTCAAAACTTTAAAAGGCAGTGTTCCAAAGTAAAAAATCTGCTTGAAGCTCTAGAACAACATCCATATAACAATTTAAGCGTTAATAAATTAATAAAAACTTAGGGCTTAACTTCTTTTAAAACAAAAATGGCGGTATTGGAAAAAGGGGAATAGGGGAACACATTTCTTCTCCTTATTCCCCAGCTTCCTTAGGGAGAAAAAATTATGACCCAGGAATGAAATAGGGCTGTCAAGCATGAAATCAGCTGTTTTAAAGTGTAAGATCAGATCATGGTTTTGTTGTTTCGTAACTGTTAAGACTTTTTAAAAACCAATGTGCAGAAAAGCAGTGAGGCCTTTGGTTTAACTCAGCAGTTGGGCTAGTGTCCTGCTAACCTGTCTGCATGACTTTTTGTTTTATTTTGATGCTTTTTCAGCTTTGCATTGCTTGCTATTCTTAAGTTATTCAGTGTTATGGATATGGTCAGTTGTAGTTTGTTTTGTGGAAACGTTTTTGGAAATTATATCAAAATATTAATGAAAGCAGAAAAGTTTCCAAGAGTTCACCAGACAAGACCCAATAATGGTGTTGAAGTAGCAACAGTGTGGAAAACTAAATACTGTACTTCATCATCATGATTATCACCAGTAATCACTTACTGTGTATGTCACCTGCATAGTGTAGAGGCTCTTTTATGAACATTTACCTGCAGAGTACACAAGACCAGGGACAATCAGGACAAAGTAAAGTATTATGACACAGAGTTTTGGTGGTTGGCATTTGACACTACATGGCTAACAAGAATTTGGCTGTGAAGAAGAATCATTTAAAACACAGCGAGTTTCCAAGTGGAAAAAGCACTTGGAAAATCATAAAGCATGAAAGAAGTGAAATGCATTTGAAATTACTGGATTTTAAAGCAAATGTAATTTTTATGGAGAAACATGTTGGCAAATTATCATGTTCTTATTCAAAACACATTGGTAGAATGGAATACCTGCTATTCATAACAAGAAAACATTTTATTTCTTGGAGCAAAGGGGTTACTTTTAAGAGGGCATCTGTGAAAAAATGTTAATCTCTTGGAATGATAAAGAGTGATAGAGAAAGGAGAATTATTTTACCCATGAGGTCACAGGTTGATAGCTACGGAATGAAATAAAAGGATATCGTGATTGCATCTTCAGCTTCTTCAGCAATATGTCATGAGACAATCGTTAATGAAACTAAAGCATAGCTGTGTGGGAAACATACCCAGTGAAAATGTTGAGGGCTTCCTCTCTGAGGAAGTTACATTTAAACCCAGACCTGAAGATTGAATGGAAGTTGGGCAAGAGAAGAGCAGAGAGAAGGTAAAGAGAACAGTGTGTTTGAAGAACAACAAATCAGTGTATCTGGAGTGCTGTGAGAGGGGAGTGGGGCTAAGATGAAGCAGGAGAGGTCGGCAGGGTATCAAGAGTAATCCTATGGGCCTGTAAAGGATTTTGGATTTTATCTCAAGTGCATTGAAAATCACTGAATGGTTTAAATCAGGGACTAACATGGTGACCCACATTACTTTGAGTTACTTTGTTGATCTATAGATTCTACTTCTAGAACATAACTCAAATCCATTACCTTCATCACCTGCTCTGTCATCATGGCCACAATCCCTGGGCTCTAATAAGCTCCCTTGGTGACGGGTTTGGTGACTGTTGATTCTTACTATCTCAGTAGTTACCACGGACACTGAATTACTGAATACTGAACTTTTGCTCCTAGAGGAAATACAGGGATAGGTTCCTGTGAGCCTCTGGTCACAACATTTTCATCAACTGATCACTATATAACATGTTTCTGTTTAAAGACACCTTATTTAGTATGTATTGTTGACTCATTAGCATTGAACTGAGGGCCAACAGCACTATTAATCATGCCTGCACAAAGCTTATCTAACATGTATTTTCTCCATAAGGCACATCACAGCTTTCTTGCACTAAGGGACACTAGGCAGCACTTTAGCACTATTGCTATAATATATAATGTTATAAGTTGAAATTGCCTTAGAAAAATCAAAGAATAATGCTTCTTAGGGGCACAATTATGAAAAATGAATTTTTGAAAACCTAATGAGCAGATATCTAACTTCTTTTCTTTAGAAAGCAAGTAACTACACTCTGGAATACTAGCTGTTAATCACTGTCAAAATATGTAAAGTGCCAAACATCCTCTTTTAAGATTGCAGCAACTAAGTTTGCTGCCTTCAGACATTCAGGATTGTTGCTGTTGAGAATGGCAGGCTGCCAGAGAGTGAAGGTGTTAAGGAAACATTCTTCCCCGTCTCCCCTTAAAAACAGGTGAGGGAAACATGCAGGTAAACACAGCTAATTTTCATTTCATTCTCGTGCCACTGCTTTAGCCTTAGCTATTATTTCATCTTCTACGATGAGAAATCTTAGGTTGAGGGAAGTTTTCATTTGCCAGAGGTACCTAGAAAGTGATTGGCAGTGATAGGATTCGAAGGCAAGTTCCCTGATTTCTAATTTTCAAATTATAAGTATTTTAGAACAAAATAATTGAGCTGTTTTGTGATTAGCTAGGGCAAAGATAAGCATTTAGTAGCATTGTTAGACATTTCAGTAATTGCAATAATTTTATTTTTTGTTTTTTCTCTTAAGTTTTTATTTCCAAATGTTAAATTTTACCATATTCTTTTTTTTTTTTTTTCGGTACGCGGGCCTGTCACTGTTGTGGCCTCTCCCGTTGCGGAGCACAGGCTCTGGACGCGCAGGCTCAGCGGCCATGGCTTACGGGCCCAGCCGCTTCGCAGCTTGTGGGATCTTCCCGGACCGGGACACAAACCCACGTCCCCTGTAGCGGCAGGCGGACTCTCAACCACTGCGCCACCAGGGAAGCCCTAAATTTTACCATATTCTTGATTGCAATGTATTTGTGTGGTGTATATTGTTTTTATGTTTTGAGAGCAAGTTTTACACAAGATGCCCCTTTGTCCCTAAATTCTTCAGTGCCTATTTTCTAAAAACAAGGACATTCTCTTACATAATAACAGAATATCAAAATTGACACATTAGTATTGATACAATACTGTTATCTAATTCATAGACCTTAGATAATTGTGTTGCCCGCTGATGTCCTTTAACAGTAAAATAATCATCCTTTACAGTAGTATTATATCTCTAGCTGCCTTTAATCTGAGACAGTTCCTCCATCTTTTTTTCTTGTCTTTGACATTGTTGAAGAGCATAGTCCATTTAATTTGTAGAATGTCCCACAGTTTATGTTTATTGATTGCTTTCTTATGATTAAATTTAGGGTTTTGGTCAGGAATATCACGGAAATGATGTGTCCTTCTCAGTGCAGTGTATCACGAAGCACATAATATCCATTTGCCCCATTACTGGTGATTTAACTTTGATTCCTTGATTAAGGTAGTGCCTGCCAGGTCTCTCCAGATAAAGTTACCAATTTTCTCTTTGTAACTATTAAGTATCATGTGGAGAGAATCTTTGAAACTAGGTACATATCCTCTTTCTCATCATTTTTATTGTCCTTTGATGTTGTCAAATGGTAATTTCCCAGTTCCATCATTCCCTATACATTTATTGGTTGGCATTCTACTCTAAGAAACTTTCTCTTCTCTCCCTCTTCCTCTCTCTCCCCCCTACCTGTCCTTCTCCCTCTCAGTGTAGATTCATGGATTATTTTATATTTGCTGGAATCCATTATTATCATTTATTTCGATGCTCAAATTGTCCCAGATTTGGACAGTGGGATCATCTTCAAGGTTCCTCCTGTTTCTTTTCTTTTCTTTTTCACTTACATATTTTCATCAATCTTTGAGCAGTTTCTTTTTAGCATAGCAAGATGTTCAAAGCTTATCTTATACTTTCCCTGCCCCAATCCCAAAATCATACATTTCTCTAAGAAGCTTTGTTCCTTTTTTCCCAAAATGGTATTTAGAAACCAGAATCTAGACATGAGGTGTGCACATTGCTACTGGGGGTATCATAACTTCTGGGCCCTTTCAATAGCGAGAGCTAGGTAACATGTATGTGTATACATACATACCTGTCTGTTTCTCTGTTTCTGTATATATATGTTTGTGTATACAACTATGAGTAATATATTGTTTGATACCTGCAATTCTGATCCAGTACCACAGAGTTCATTGCAACTTTTCCCTTTTCCAATGGTGGTGAGTTTGACTTCCATTATCCTCAGGATATTTACTTGTTTGCTCAGTCCTAGAATACATAATAAGTAGACTCAGAACTTCTAAGATACAGCTGTGAAAAAGCAAACCTACTAACTAAAGTTCAGTATTTGTATGTAGTTGTTTTTTTTGCCTTTAGTTTTAGAGCATATAGTAAAAAGACTGTGTTTTAGAATACTTGGGTTAGTTCTCTTTTTCTCCTTCCGTGTAATTTTGGTATTCATTAAAAAAACTGACAGGGTTTTTTCTTTTTTTGGTTTCTGTTTGTAATTAATTTGGAGTTTTCCGCCATCCTTGTTGATTTTACTTACAATTTCTAGTAATCTATGGAATATGAAATTATACTTGTTTCAATCAAAAGTTAATTTAGAACTGCAAGGAAAAAAAGGGGAGTGTGGGGAAGAATTAATGAATGGCTTCTTTATTTTGATAAATAAGGTTTAAGGTTTATACAGTCTGATTGGGGAGTTTGATTACATGCATTGTGTGTGCATACAGTTTACACTGCTTTGCTTTTTAACTTTTTTTTCACTTAAATGTTTTATCTTAGAGATGGTTCCATGTCTGTACATAGAAATCTGTCTCACTCTTTTTAAGAGCTGTGTGGTATTCCACTATATGGATGTATCACATACACCAGTTTCTACTGATGGGCATTTGGGTGTGTCCAGTCTTCTGCTACTACAAAACAAAGATGTAATAATTATCTTTTTATATACACTGCTGTGTACGTGTATAATTTCATCAGACCACTTTTATATCGAAAAGGAAATTAATAAATCCTATTTTTGAGGAGGGGATCAGCTTAGCAATTGGATGTTGCAAAAGCTTTATATATGGGTAAGTTATTTTTTAAGTATTTGACTAAGTTACCAATTTCTAAGTTATAATTCCAGTTGAAACATCAAACAGTACATTTAAAAATATTTTAGTTTTTCATAAAATAATTACTATAACAATTCACAGGAAAATTGCTAGTTAGCTGTATGCTTTACTAAACCCTGTCATAGCTGTTAAAATTGATACTTTTGATTTAAGTCTGTCATTTGTGATGTGAAAAGGAAATGAAAACACTGTGTGTTGTCTTAGAACAAAGTCAACTTTTTATTGTTTGCTATCCACCACAGCCTGTAAAGACTAAAGAAACCTAGAAGGAGGTGTAAATGTACATACACTTTGGGTGTGTTTCGTAATAAACCAAATGCATCTTAAATCTTTGTACTACTTATCCAGATAAGACTGGAGAAAATTATTTTACTGTTTCATAGTATTATCTAGAATAATGAATGAAGCTCTCAGATACCTATGTCATAGATTATCCAGCCCTATTCTGTTTTTCTTGCTGAGTTTACATTTTGACTGCCTCTTTGTACTCAATGCTATAAGGGGTTTAGGGTCATGGGGAGGAAGTAAAAGTCATGTACCTCATATGATGGGTATTTTTGTCCTCAAATGACCTCATTATTGGTTTTTAAACCTAGCTTCCCAAAATCTTTTATGCGAGTTAATTTTAATTAACTTTGCAGATGATAAGAAATTTGTAAGGGAAATTTAGATTTCTTAAACTCATGAGTAACTTCTGCTGTATTATTCCATTTTGCACAGTGCCTTGGTAACCTAGCCAAGGATTTCAGGCCTCTTAGTAGTTCTCCTCAGATCAGGAGCTGGAAGAATGAGGCCTACTTTTGACCAAACATAGATCAGAAAGAATTGGTTTCAGCTGGTTGATAGGAAATTTAGGGGGGGCTGCAGCAGCGGAATCTCTCTGCAGTCAGCATGGAGCTTCAGCATTCCTTGAGGTAACAACAGGTTGCACATGGATTCTATTCCAGTGATAAAAATCAAAGAGTAAATTTAATGGGACAGACTACATCTAAAAAAATTAGTGTATGCTTTTTGATTATACACGTTTTCTCTTATCTCACAATGTCATTTATATAATTAAATTCAATAAATTTGTTTTTAACAAAAGGTACTCATTAAAGTGCTTGGGATTTGATTTCCAGAAAATATCAGAGCAGGAAAATGGAAGAAAAAGTGGTCTTTGGTTTTTATGTTTTTTTAGTAATCAGAGAACACTATTCAAGGCTGTAGTATATTTAGAATTGATCATTTATCTTTGTCTACTTAACAGTAAAACAAAAGGATAGATGATTACTAGTGTTTTCTGGAAGATATATTGCTATTACTTTTTTTGACTTTAGTGAGTAAAACTGTAAGTTTTAGAGCTGTATTCTTATTAAATATATTAAATTAAGCAAGATTTAATCTAATACCGAAATAATTTATCTCCTCCTTTAAAACTTTCTGTGTGGTAACATTCCCCTATATTCTTTCTTATACCTCCTAAATCTCTTTACTTTACTTTCTAATATCATTAATTATTTTGAGCTTTTGTTTTCTTTTACAATTTCTTTTAGCATTCTCTGCTATTTTTTGCAACTTATTTCAAAATATCTTGTTATAATTATATAATATTGATATAATTCTAAGGTACCATGGTGAAGCTTGAGCTTTCCAGTAGTTAGCATTCTGGTATACCTTGGCTTCTCTAATATCTACATTAGAGAAGGAAGCAGAAAAAGATAGTAAAGTCTTCCTGGCAGTGGAGAAGTAATAGTTCCTATGTATCCAATAAAAAGGATATAGCCAGAAGAGCCAAAGACCTGAAGGTTAATCTGGACACACCATACTCTACTCGTTTTTCATGTTGAAGGAAAGGAGTACTCAGATTGGCTGGTGATGTCTCACAGGCCCTTCATTTGATGTGAAAGCTGAAAAGTGTGGGAGAAGAGATAAAAGTGACAGGGAGAAAAGGGACCTCAGCAGCCTTGATTATTGGTATAGCCATGGTTAATAGAAGAAGCTGTTAGATCCTTAAGCAGCCTGTATTCTAGCAGAGCAAAGAGAGCCAGTGATAAAGAGATCAACTCTGTTCTCTGGATAGGCAGAAATTCATTTGATACCATTGAGGGTTTAGAGTATCTCTAAGGAGTGGAGGTAAGATGGCATTGCCCATAGCTAGGGATTAGGGAAGGGATAAGTGGCTACTAAACTAGAGCTTGAGGAATCGTATGTGGGAGATAAATGGACATGGAAGGAGGTGGACTGTGAAAGATGGGTACAAACAGGTACCTCTCAGTAGTTCTTTAGGGAGCCACTCTGAAGATACATTAGTATAGAAGTCAGCATTTTGGAAGGGCATTAAGTAATGATACAGTAAAAGCAGTGTCCTGTACTTCACACAGCCTGTAAGATTTATGTCTCTGCCATCATGTTTCCTAGTGAGAATTATGACAATAAAGAAAATGTTCAATTATATCACCTTTTTAAAATGGTTCTTTGAGTTGGACCTCTGTGATTCTTCTTTTTAATTTTAATCTTTTTTCTCTTCAATTTTATAATTGAGGGAAAACTTTGAGAAATTATTCTTTATACTCTTTTAAGAGGTGGAGGATTATATAGAACATCTAAGATTTGTGTTAAAAAAAAGAATGGTAAATGTTTAAAGGGCCAACCTTCAGCTATCTGGAAAACTCTACAATGCAGACTTTCCCAGTAATCTTCTGGTATTCTCTCCCTCTTCTGCATGGAGTGTAGAGTCGCCCTCCAGGCTGTGTGCATTACTTTTCAGCATGTAGCTTTGGCAGCAAAGTACGGTCTGTAACTAAGAAGGGCATCTTTTGTTTCTGTGGCCTAGGCCAAATTTCCTGTCTTAATTATTTTCTTGGGGGCTGGAGTGTTCTACAGTGGATAAGGCATGGGTAGTTAATTAGACATTATGGACTCTTTGCTCCTTCTCAGAACTTGGGTAATTAATTTTGCACTATTTAAATATGAAAATATCCGATTAGTGACTGTTGATTCTAATGTTAACCCAAAATATAGAGGCTCACTGTGAGTTGAAATAGCTCCATCTTCCCAACGAAGTATTATGGTCCTTTTAAGGATCTTGTGAGGGGCAGTTAGGAGCCTTTTGATGGTAGCACTTTTTTTTGGTGTTAATGCTTATAAAAGTGTTCTTTGATTTGTATTTTCAGGAAATAAATGAGCTGATTTACAACAGGGGGAAATATGAGCCAGATTAGCTAGTTCCTCCTGAGGAACAATAAGAATACTTAAGAGCATGCATCAATCAATATGCACACAAGTAGTAAGCTTTATGTATGTTCCAGGTACAGTTTACCTTACTGATATTAGTAAATTATTCAGATTTCCTGCAAAATTATACAGATACATACTTGAATTTTATGAGAATATGCTTATTTAAAGATTTATTGTCTGCCATATTGCACAAACACGGAATTAATTTACAAATAATATTGACCTGCATTACTCAGTTCCTATCCCAAGTAACTTCTATAACTACTAACGCTTTTTTCTTTTGTTTGCAATTAAAATCTATTGTAATTTTAAAAATTAAAAAATACATATGCAACCTGATTAATCTAAAAAATAATCTGGGTGAACTTGATGCAATGGCAGTTAAAGTGGCAGGGATTAAATTAATTTTTTATAGGTAATATCGGCAATTCTGGTTTCCTGGTACTCTCATTGTTTAATATACTCAAAAGCCCCTGAAACTTTGACCAGAGGATGAGGGTGGTAAACCTAATTGTCATATTTTCCCAAATGAAGATTGTAGTTGTTTTTCTTTTATGGGGATGCATTGCTGGTTTGCTTCTTTTAATGAATCTAAAGTCAGTTAAAAATTCTAGAAATAAGTATCAGTGAACGTAACACAATGTAGCTATCCTATGTGTGACAGTATCTAATAGAAAGGATGATCTTTCATTTTCTTCCTCATCCCTTCTCATTTCCCCTTTTTGTTTTCAAAGAGAAACTGGTAGTCTGGGTAGATTCAAGGCATCTTTAAGAGAAAATGTCTTGGGGAGCCCCAAGGAACTGATGAAGTTGAGCGTGCCTTCCTTAGTGTATGCTGTGCAGAACAACATGGCTTTCCTGGCTCTCAGCAATCTGGATGCAGCAGTATACCAGGTAGGTGAAGTAGATGATAATGGCAGGCGCAAAATCTTAAAAAATGTTTTCACGGTGAAAAGATGTTTTACTAACCCTTTATCAGACTATTGAATATTTTTCTCTACAGCTGTGTTCATATCAGAAATAATACATTTGTGTCAGAGTCTAATGTTAACCGAGCTGATGAGTTCATTGTTTGTTGGTAGGTGACGTACCAGTTGAAGATTCCTTGTACTGCTCTATGTACCGTTCTAATGTTAAACAGGACGCTCAGCAGGTTACAGTGGATTTCAGTTTTTATGCTGTGTGGAGGAGTCGTCCTCGTACAGTGGAGACCAGCCCAGGCCACAGGCGTCGTGGTAAGAAGCTAAGTGCTCACTGTAGCTAAACGGGAACTTTCCAGAGTCCTGAGCACTCCACACAGTCACATGGAAAAGAATGGAGCATGATTCATAGCCTCTGCCATATAGATACGCCTTTTTCCCCTTAGGGTGATGTTATTGTCAAGGAGAGTAATATCTCCGGGCTTCCTTTTTGAGAAGGAAGACTATGCATAAACTATGTTAGAGATGGATGGTATCTCAAAACTCCATATAATGCAACTCCTTTGTTTTATGGATAACAGAATTGAAGTCCAAAGAGGTGAAGTCACGTACCCAGAGTTGCACAGTTAACAGCTAACCTATAACTCAGTTGTGCCAACTTCCACACAGTGTCTGTGTTCACAACTTCTAGGCCTCTTTTTGGCATTTTCTCAGAAATACTGGGCAGAGTTTTCCCCATCTAATTTTCATGTTCTCCCGCAACTCACAAAATTTTTTATCATTTTGCACATACATCCACTGTCAGCAATGGGTCTTACAGAATAGTGTTTTTCCCAATAACTGGTAACTACAATAGGGCAAAAAGTGCCTTTACTTCTTCTAACTTTTAGTTGAAGAGTTAAATGTTAAGGTACATACCTGATTTTTTTTTTTTTAATATATTGTATGCTTTAATTGGTTATTTTCCCAAAGAGAAGTAGGAAGTGGAACTACAGTAAAGGACCTGAAGGTCAGGAGCTTCCCTCTGCAACTGCACACTCTAACTCTTAGCAGATGACAGACCACGGTGCTCTTAGGAGTATAAGGCAGCTGGGGATGTATGCAGAGCTTGTGAAAGTAGAAAGCTCCTTTTTAGGTAGTTACTTTCTGGCCTGGTGGAAGAGTTTTTTCCCCCAGAAAGTGAGTTTTAAATTAATATGTATTGTCTTTACATGATGTTTAAACGTGCTCATATTCTCGGTGACATTTCAAAACACTGATCAACTATGCACTGCACGTATAACTGAGATGCAGAACTGTAAAGAATTTGTTTGGGAAGTAAGGCAAACACTTAAAAGCTAAATATGAACTTCCAGTAACACCCTACACCTTTAGAAAAGGGTCACCTCACCTAGGTAATATGTGTGAAAAGCTTAGTAAGCTTAGTATCTTACTTTTGGAGCACTCTAGAAAGTTCTTTCATATTTTAAACAGAATGTAGCTTCCTGTAACTGCCTCTCATTGTTCCTTGTTCTTGTCAGAGTAACTCAGATCCCTGCTAACTCCATAGGATGAGCCTTTGAATGTTTGAGAACAATGTTGCATCTCCACCCTCCCTGTCTTTTCTTCTCTCCCACTGAGACAACCTTGTTGTTTCTTTCTATAATATGGCTTCTGGAGACTTTATGATCCCTGGCTCGTGCCCCAGTATTGCCTCGTATTTCTTTTCTAGGTGCATTTATCCGTTCTTTTTCCTCAGTGTGTCCTAAAAGTTCACGCTCTCTCCAGACAATGAGTGGTGTGAGGTGTAGTTCGCTAATTGCCTCCTTTATTCTGAATACCAGCGACTTGTTAAATCAGCATAAGGTTATATTAGGTTTTTTTTTGGCTGGAGGAGGCTATCCATTATATAACTGATTATACAACTACATGTAGCTGTTTCACACGAATACAGTTTGTCTCAGATGTGTTTTGTGCCGCGGGCTTCTTCTAAACCAAAATGCAAAATGTGTTTATATTTATTAAGCCCATCTTATTAGCTTTGGGTTATTGTTCGAGCCTTTGAGGACTTTCCAGTCCTTATCCATTATTAGCTTTTTCTTTGAATGTTATGCTTTCTACAGATTTGACACCTATGTCTTCTGGGTCTTCTCTGAAAATTTTAGACAGGACAGGACCAGAGTTCTGTGGCCATACCTCTAGACTCTCTTTAGCTTGACTTTTTTTTTTTCTTTTTCCTTGCTTAAGAAACATTCTCTCTCACAGTTTTTATGGGTCAGGAATTAGAGGGTGCCTGAGCTGGCCTCTTTTAGATATTCTGGCTTGAGGTCTCATAAGGTTGCAGTCAAGATATCAGCTAGGGCTGCAGTCAACTGAAGACTTGCCTAGGCCTGGAGGATCTGTTTCTAGGATGGCTTATTCATATGCCTGGCTAGTTGATATTGGTTGTTGGTCTAGCTTGGTTTTATTCTGTTAATTAGCACTTTGCAATATGAGCACTCACTCAGCTGTGAATAGAACTACTGTTATCCTCACTACATTTCTCTGGCTTGTTCACAAAAATATTATGCAAATCTGTCAGATTTCTTGCTAAACGTTATCTCTATGGAATTCCCCTCAGCACTTACACTAGGAATTCTTTCAGTAAGAAAATTTGGTAAGTCGTATTCTTATGGAAGCCAACCATTTTCTTGTGATGACCGTTATACTCTTGATGGTTTCTTCAAAAGTTCTCCAAGTCACCTGTTGTAGCATTTCACTGGTATTCAGTAATAACAACAGCTGCAGTCACGTGTCACACTGGATACTAGCAGTGTTCTAAGCGCTTTACATACATTAATTCACTTATGCTCACAGCCACCATACAAGGCATGTATTTTTATTTCCATTTTCTTATGAGGAAACTGATAGGCAAAGAAGGCTAGCAATGGCTCAACCTTGCTTGTATCCAGGCAGCATGGCTCCAGAGCCTGTGCTCTTGGTGAGTGTACTGGGCCGCCTTACAGGTCTCAAGCCGCTGTTTATAATTTCTGCAGCTTTTCTTTCCCTCTGCCTTTTTGAAAATCAGGACAGTATTTGCCCAATGCAAATTTTCTGGCATAGCTTATATGCCCTATTATTCTTCAGAGATAACAGTGATCGGTACCTTGATTTGCTACTATTCTTGGTCAAGATACTTCTGAATTTATTTAGGTAGGTGTTCTCACAACAGCAAACCAATGTCTTGGACTTCGGTTCCCATTCATTCAAAGTCATTATTCACAGAGAAAATGGAAACTAGGTTTGGGTAACTCTTATTTTCTTGCTATCTAACAGCATGTCATCTAGCCAAAGAAGCATACTCTTTTCTTCCTAAACTAAACATACTTTTAAAGGCCTTCTTTAAAGTTTGCAAGCCTCCATTTACAGTTTTCAGTTTTTTGATACTAAAACTCCTGGTTTGTTCCTCTTGGTTTTGTGTACTGTCGTTTTTTTTTTTTTTTAGTGTTCCTATGAGAATTCATTGAAGATGCCCTTAATTAGTAACACTGATTTCTTTCTTCACTGTTCATTAGAATCTCATTCTTAAGAAACTCTTACCCTATTAACCCATCTTCCCACTAGCTATGGAATTGTTTTAGGTTTTTGAATTTGATTTATTCAGGACTGGAGCTCAAGTCTCTTAACTATGTTGTTTGGCTATTGCTCATGCTAAAACGACATGGTTGCCATTTTCCTAGGTTTCCATCACTTCCCCTTCACCCAGCAGTTTCTTTCTTCTTTTGGCTGCATTGGGTCTTTGCTGTGCGTGGGCTTTCTCTAAGTTGCGGCAGGCGGGGTCTACTCTTCTTGCAATGTGCGGGCTTCTCATTGCGGTGGCTTCTCTTGTTGTGGAGCACGGGCCCTAGGCATGTGGGCTTCAGTAGTTGTGGTGCACGGGCTTAGTTGCTCCGCGGCATGTGGGATCTTCCTGGACCAGGGATTGAACCCATGTCCCCTGCATTGGCAGGCGGATTCTTAACCACTGCGCCACCAGGGAAGTCCCACCCAGCAGTTTCTTATCAGTCAGAATTAAGTCCAGAGAAGCAGTGTCTATCACCATTTTTCCTAACTGTAGAGATTAAACTGGCAGAAAAGCAACCAGGAATTTGTCAGACACTATCTTTAGTAGCTTGAGCTTCCAAGCAGTTGTTGGGATAGATGAAATCTCACACCGTTATTTTTTCTCCTCTGTATGCTGGCCTTGTAGATTGTATTAGGAAATCATCCATGTTTATCAGTTGTAGTCTATAGTAGTGGTTCTCAAACTTTAGTGTACATCAGACTCAACGGGAAGGTTAAACAGATTTCTGGGCCCCATCCCCATAGTTTATGATTCAGTAGGTCTGGGGAGGGGCCTGTCAATTTTCATTTCTAACAAGTTCCCAGGTGATGATGCTGCAGTTGGTCCCGGGACCATACTTTGAGAACCGTTAGTCCATAATATCTTCTATTTCTCCTTTTATCTTCATGCAGACATTTTAGAGCAAGCTCTCTCTCTCAGGTACTTAACATCAAGTAATACTGTCCTTCTCTCAGGCTTATCTATTTTGAACAAGGTATGTGCTTGTCATATTACAGACATGTGTCTCAACCCTTTAGTTTCAGTGTTGCCACTGAGATAACATTTATCTCTGAGGAAAGACTGATGAAAGCTCCTGATGGTTAGTTTAGGGAAGAGGAAATACAGTTGAAACAATAGGTTGGGGGCCCATATACCTGCATCTGTTAGCAAAGTATTATGATTATATATATGTGTCAATCTCTCCCATCCATGAACTATTTAAGAATCAAAGCTGTGTATCATCTTCACCTTTATTCATTTAGAATATGAAACAGTATATCTGGTACACAGATGGCATGCTATTAATATTTGATAAAAATTCAGTGAAGTAGGAAATCTTACATGTCATTACTCCATCCTGTAGGTGATAGGGAATAAATTAAACAAGTCAAACTGCTACCATTTCCATGCTTGATCCTATAAGAGCTTGAGTTGTGGTGGCAGAAGTTAAAATAAAGAGGCGGGCTGACTGCACAGTTCTGTGCTTGGGTGCCCATTGTTATTAGGAAGTAGGCACACATATCAAGCGTTTACTCTGGCTATAATTTGAGGGATAGGTTTTTAACTTAAGTACTTTGGTTTACCTCTGGGATGGCCTTTTGTTTGGTCCTGTCTTATTCTATAGAATAGCCATGTCTGATATGGCACATACTTTCAGCAGAACTATAAACAGATTTTTGTATTCATTTGTTTGTTCTCTTGGATGAATTCTATTTACTAGTCGCTAAAAATGACTTCTAAAACATTACTATTGCAGGTGGAACAGAATCCATTATTAGGGTTTGGTGCTATAGCTGTTGCTGTATTGTGCTCAGGATTTGCAGGTAAGTCATAAAAGTATTTTATTCTGTTGTTAAATTTTTAAAAAAACATCAGACTTTAAATAGGGATTGACTTTATCTTGCTTTATCAAACTCAACTTTATTCCTATTAAAGCTTATCTTCTTACTTAATAGCTATATAGTTTTATGTCAGCTGTTTTTCCAGTAAGCATGTGGTAGTGTTTAACACAGTTTAGACCTCAGTCCTTATTCATCTTTGCAGTTATCTAAGAATGTATTTTTGTCATCCTTGAATATCCCCGGTCCAGCCAAGATCCCCCAAATAAATTAAAAAATGGAGGAAGTTAGCCATCAGAAAGCTCAAATACCTCTTTCTATTTTCCTGGCACTGGCACTATCCTCAGGTTCGATTCTGCTGCTTTAGGTTGTTAGTTACTAGCTCAGTATCTGTATTTCCCTGGTAACCTCAAGTTCTTCCTCTGCTTCAACAGATTAGGAATTATGGAGTAGGGAGGAAAGGGGGGTGATCACTAAGAAAACCTAATACCCAGAAGTAACAGCCAAAAGGGGAGGGAAGAATCAAAATCACTACCATCAAATAAATGTGGAAGTCTGGACTCATATATGTAGGGACAGGCTATCCTTCACTGAATCAAGAAGAGAAAGTATGAATGTTAAATGCAATGAAAGAAATGTTTTAGAAATGGTTCCAACAGAGAAGAAACTGAAAGTAAAGAGTATATTAGTTATAGCCATACATCTTTATTATTTATCTTTATTTTGCTATATCAAGAGTTAGTACTGGGCTTCCCTGGTGGCTCAGTGGTTGAGAGTCCGCCTGCCAATGCGGGGGACACGGGTTCGTGCCCCGGTCCGGGAAGATCCCACATGCCGCGGAGCGGCTGGGCCCGTGAGCCATGGCCGCTGAGCCTGTGCGTCCGGAGCCTGTGCTCTGCAACAGGAGAGACCACAACAGTGAGAGGCCCGCGTACCGCAAAAAAAAAAAAAAAAAGAAAAGTTAGTACTCTATTTTTGACTAAGGAAGTATTTTTCACCTCTGTATCTAGTCATTTGATAAGAGGGGAAAATCTAAATTTAGGAATATACTTAATGATAGAATCATGCTAAACTTTTATTCTTAGGAAACAACAAATTAGAAACAAAAATTGGGTTACCCCCCAAATAATATACTACTTGATTTTTAGCACTGTTTTGAACAGTAAAATGTTTGTGTCCAACAGTCTATTTACCATAAGGTGTGTATTCTCAATACACAGTTGAGGAAATGGTACGTGGTTTAATATCCCTCTATGCTTGGAGTAACTGAGAACTGAATAGTTAAATGGTTTCCCAATAGTTAAATGGTTTTCCCAGATAGGAAAATCAAAAATAGAAATAGGAATAGCTATTATATGTTTGTTCCCATTCTCTGGCTCTTTCCAACATAGGTTCATCAAAAACAATCTTGGTTTTCATTTGAATGTTTAGTTGATTAGTACTTTAGTGGCAATTCCTAAGCCTCTAATTAACAGTGTTTATAACAAAAATCTTTAATGTCTTTGCTAAACATGCATTCATTTTCAGTATAAAACTTACAGCTGTGCTATGTGATTTTTGTGGGTGGGGTGGGGACACATGTGCGCTTTTGGAGCACCTAAAAAAGTGTCGGATCCTCACCCCCAGAAAAATGCACATAGACACAAAACATTATCTAGTTAGGGAGTTCACAGTCCTTCTGACATTGTGGGTGAACTTGGTCTGTAGACCCCTGCTTTAAAGGAAAATGGCTTCACTGAGCAAGTTCTATTTAAATTTTATTTTGGTTGTGTAACTCAGAAAAAATCCTAAGTGGTGATTATATAGGTTATTTTGCAAAGTTGGGAGTATTCATACTAGGCAGATATTATAGGGGTATGTTTAAGATAATTGACTCTAATAGTATATAGTGTTCCAGCTGACCAAAGCAAGCCTTTTAGTGGCATTAAGTGAGCTTTTGTGATCTATCTCACTGCTATAATAAAGGCGGAAACTATTAATAGTAATATAAGGGTCTCCTGTTAAATGTGGGTTTTTAGAAAGCTCCCTCTTGGTTATTAATTCTATATGCTCTGTAAAAATACAAATTGGTAATGTTCGGTATGCCGTGCGTCACAACCAACATAATATAAATCTGCATTTAATTAATGTATGTTGCACAAATCATATACTTTATTTAGAATAATAACCCAAAAATATGATAATATAAAGACAAAGACATTTTAGATTAATTTCTAATATCTATTTCATATTTGCATGCTTAATTTTCTTTCAGGAGTGTATTTTGAAAAAGTTTTAAAGAGTTCAGACACTTCCCTTTGGGTGAGAAACATTCAAATGTATCTATCAGGGATTGTTGTGACATTAGTTGGCGTCTACTTGTCAGATGGAGCTGAAATTAAAGAAAAAGGATTTTTCTATGGTTACACATATTATGTCTGGCTTGTCATCTGTAAGTATCCAGGAATTAAAGGTTCTGGGTAGATCTCCCCCCCACCCTTTTTCCTCAAGTTAGATGTCCATTTTAAGCCTTTATAGCATTTTGAAATTGTTCCTTTGATACTGTGAATACCAGTTTGAAGATGTAATTTTGGTTTTATTGACTTACTTTTGTGGCAAAGCTATCCCAAAGCAATTTTGCCTTCACAATCAAACGTATCTAATGTATTAGCAATAAATGTGTACAGTTTAGCAGTAGACTACATAGCCCTTTGGGCATCTGAAAAACAATGTTGTTTTGTAGGAACTATGACTCCTAGTACAAAATCTCTCAGATGGCTGCTTCTAAGGAAAATAGTATTTTCCTAGGTAAATTAGTATGGCATCTCTGGGGGTGAAAACTGCCTCACCATCATAGAATGTTTCATTTATTTGAGTGTTAAGATTTTCTTTCTTTCTGTATGTGAGTTCTTGCTAGTGTTGGAGGCCTCTACACTTCTGTTGTGGTCAAGTACACAGACAACATCATGAAAGGCTTTTCTGCAGCAGCAGCCATTGTCCTTTCTACCATTGCTTCAGTGATGCTGTTTGGATTACAGATAAGTATGTCTTAGTTTGTACTGTAAGTTTTTAACATGGAAGAGCTTCTCACTTCCTTGGTTCATTTCATCTTTCATTAAATATGGCAGTTGCTTGTAGAGTTTACAGAAATTCCTAGTTTTGTTACAATTTATCCTACAGGCACAGCAGTTCATAGTTGTGTGGAATGTGTGTCCACAGTACTTAGGTTGTTTAAATGGTTCTAGAGCTGAAAGTGAGCGGGCTACTCAGTAGAAAGAGTGTTTCTGCAGACAAAGTCTCCCTCGTTAATTTCCGCAGTGGAATTAGAATAAACTTGGCTTTTTATTCTGAGGTAAGAACAGAAAACTTCTTTCATTTCCTCCTTAGTTTGTACCTTCCTGTTTTAGACTTGGATATAAACTGGTTTTGAAACTACAATCCAAATCTAAATTTTCTCTTTAATAAAGCTATTTGTTTCATTTAATATGTAATTAATACAAAATTCATTACTATAGCTGGCATTCTAGGACCGCCTTTATGCTGGTCCTTCTAATATAATTTTCCCTAGCCATATCCACCATTAGTTGGCTTCTGAATTATTTAAGCAGTGATATTGACTTAACATTTCCTGGTGTTTTTATGGTGTGATAATATTCTTTACTGATCAGTTATACCATAAACTAATACATGAGAAAAATCTGTCAAATATCAACATTAAGTAAAAGAAACAGATCTGGCCTATATTTACAATTGACTTGTTACAAATGCAAATAGAAGAATACCAACCTTGTAGAAATCTTAGAAAAAAATTTGATAGTTTGGTTCAAATCTTGCTTGTACCATTTATTAGTTGTAAAACCTTGGGGAAGTTACTTAACCCACGTCTCAGTTTCTTTGTTTGTAAAATGGGAATGATAATAACATCTATCTTGTAGGGTTGTTTTAGGCAAAGTGCTTAGAACAGTGCCTGGCACATAGTAGGTAGGTATTCTGTATAAAGCCAACTACTTACCATTTCAGTAACAGATATTTCTAGGCCCTCCTTCTGATGTTTTTCTTACCTGATTTGTGTGAACTTTCACTTGTAGTTCTGATCCATCCTTATGCTCAACAAATCCTATGCCTGTGCTCCTAAAGAATATTTGGAAACAGTATAAATGCTTTTTGGTCAGTGTCCTTAGAATGTCTTAGCAATCTTAAGTTTCCTATTTAGATTTAATTTACCCTCTTCCCCTTTTTGGAAGGCAAAGCTAGTCTTTTCTAGTTAGGGATGAACTAAAAGTTATAGCTCGATGTTGTTTCTCTGCATGACATTTTTAAAGCTATTAAGACTGTGCCATTGTACTCCACATAGAATATTGTTTAGTTTTGACATAAGGATTTATTTATATGATGCCTATTTGTCAAGTTAGGGCAAGTTGTAATTCAGTTGTGTCCAGATTTTCAGGATTACGATAAAAAAAAAGATGTTAGCAGAAAATGGAATTTTACTCATTAAATCACCACCTCATCTCCTATTCAGAAATCTTCAATGGTTTGAATCATTGGTCACCTAACTCTTTGAATTTTGCTCAACTGCCTTTTTACTCTACTAACCTTAACTTTCACAGGTTTCTAGTTATCATGGAAAATCCTTATTCCACTGCGTTTTCTTTCAGTCAGCATATAGGGATGTTAGTATGTTCTTTGTCAGTGGTCCAGGACAGTCATACTTGCGTTCTTGAAAAGTATGTAGTCAGTGATTGTCACTCCCTTGATTTCACTACTTTTTCTGGTGAGTGGGGTGGGGGTGGAGCTAGAATTGATGACCTTTCTAAACCTTACTATCATCATATAGGTCACAAATTTATTTTCCATGTAATCTGATAGTGTAAACCCACAATTGAAAGTCTTCAAAATTTTAAACTAATCATTGTTACATAGTTTTAAGAACACAAATACAGATTCCTTTTTTTTTTTCTTTTCAGCACTCACCTTTGCTCTGGGTACTCTTCTTGTATGTGTTTCTATATATCTCTATGGATTACCCAGACAAGACACTACATCCATCCAACAAGGAGAACCAGCTTCAAAAGAGAGAGTCAGTGGTGTGTGATTTTAGCCTCAAAAGAAATTCCTACTAAGACTAAACCATTTGCATTAAACTAGAGCCTTAAGTCAATCCCAGAAGGTAGCTTAAAAAAAACAATCAAAAATTGTGTCGCATAAGCATTAAGAAGAAAGCTATGTGAGTGTATTGCTACAAAGATTTAATGTGGCCTGTTTGGAATCAACCTGTTTTGTTTTAGAGTGAAGGATTTTTATTATTGTATATATAGTGTACATATAAAGTATGGAGATGATGTGGTATTAAAAAAAATCATGCAAGGCTACAATATTTAATTAACAAGGTTTGGGATTATGTTAAGGGTTAAAGTGCCAAAGCCATTTCTGTACTAACTGTTCTCTTGTGCAGGTACCAGGGGAGAAGGGTGACCCGTCCTTATTCTCCAGTGCATGTACAGTATTTGGTCCCAGCAGCAGTAAAGACCTAGCTCTTTTCTTACAAAAGAGAGGCAAAAACAAGACAGGCTAGTTCAGAAACAAACTGAATATATAACTTCTCAAACTGAATCTATTTCATAACTCAGACAATGATTTCTGGGTGGTGACTGAGTACTCCTCTAAAGTGCTGTATTTGTGCCATTCATTGTCTGGATTCACATTTCTTTGCTCTTAGATGATATACTTTTCTTCAAAAAATATTTCTAATGTCACTTTTGTACTTTTTTTTATGAAGTATGTTTAACTGTTGAGCTCAATAATTTGTGAAATTTCAGTGTATTTTTAAAAAAAATTTCTATAATGTTATGGGAAAATTCAGCAATAAACTTAATTTATTTATATGAAACCTGTTTGATCACTATTTGTATTGTAGATATGACCATTAAGATAATGCAAAAACAGGCTTCCCCGGTGGCTCAGTGGTTAAGAACCTGCCTGCCAATGCAGGGGACACGGGTTTGAGCCCTGGTCCGGGAAGATCTCACATGCCGTGAAGCAACTAAGCCCATGCGCCACAACTGCTGAGCCTGCGTGCCACAACTACTGAAGCCTGTGTCCCTAGAGCCTGTGCTCCGCAATAAGAGAAGCCACCACAATGAGAAGCCTGTGCGCTGCAACCAGAGAAAGCCCGCATACAGCAATGAAGACCCAACACAGCCAAAAATAAATAAATTAAAAAAAAGAGAATGCAGAAACATAAACACAAGCCCAAAACATTAAATTTTTTACTTTCTGTATGTTGGAATTTTATCTAGGCTCTTTGGTTGCAAAAAATGGCTATAAACCTCCTCCACCTAGCCTTAAAAAAAAAAAAAAAGAATTTATAAGGACTGCAGTCAAGGCTGTATGGCTCTAGGTTGTAGGAATTAATGAACAGCCTTTTCAGAGAGCTGCTTTCAGAAAGACTTGGCTTTAACCATCACTGTCCCTTGTGTTATTTTACTCAAGATTCAAATATAAGGAAGGGACTTACCTGGTGGTCCAGTGGTAGGGACTTACCTGGTGGTCCAGTGGTAAGACTCCACGCTCACAATGCAAGGGGCCCAGGTTCGATCCCTGGTTGGGGAACTAGATCCTGCATGCATGCTGCAACTATGGGTTCGCATGTCTCAACTAAAGATCCCACACACAGCAACTAAGGCCCGGCGCAGCCAAAATAAATATTAAAAACAAACAACCCCCCCCCCCCAAAAAAAAAAAAACACCAAATACTAAGCAACCTACCACAGATCTGGGAAGGGGAATGTTTGTTCAAAGAAGGGAGGGAGATACTGGATGTGTAAAAAATGTCCCAACTTTTTATTCCATGGCAGATTTGTGCTAAGGAAATACTGATGATACTTTAAGTAGAAAATAAACAATCTGGAAGATAATTCACTTAAAATTGGAGTCTTTTCTAGGATTAAGAAGGTATACCATACTTGCCAATATAGAACTATGCTCATTCAACTAAAGAAGCTTTAATTCATGCTAATTTGCTTCTCTATGCATAAAATTAGATTGTCATTGGTATTCAGAAGATTTCTAGTAGCAATAGTTAGAATAAATTAGATCGGAATGGAAATTCTCAGATGAGGATAGCTGTAACCATCAAACAGATCACATCCTACTCGTTTCCTAAGCAGGTCACACAAAATATACTTACCAATATGCAGATACATGAAACTGAGAAACTCCATTTCAAATGTGGTTCAATGGACTAATTTTTACAAAGATCCTAATTCGATATCTGTAAAGTAATTCCTTGTTATTCAAATGTGTTCAATGCCCCAGTTCACATAGTCTGGTACGGCCATGAAAAGTATGAGACCTGTTTTCTGGGAGTAGCTGTCAGCTGTATTGACAAAAAAGCTCAATTTTGTTCTCCCGAAAGTTATTAAGAACAGTCATAATTCTAAGAAAATTGAGATTTTTCTTCATCAATTTTAAAACATGGAAACAGATAATCTCAGTTACAAGAAGAGTTTCTGGATGAATGGCACTGTAAGATGTCAAGGCAGAGGAGATCGGATGGCAGAGTAGGAGGAAGTGGAACTCACCTCCCCCCATGAACACATCAAAAATATATCTACATGTGGTGAAAAGATGCTCATCATTGCTAATTATTGGAGAAATGCAAATCAAAACTACAATTAGGTACCACCTCACACCAGAACAGCCACCATCAAAAAGTCTACAAATAACCAGTGCTGGAGAGGGTGTGGAGAAAAGGGAACCCTCTTACACTGTTGGTGGGAATGTAAATTGGTGCAGCCACTATGGAGAACAGTATGGAGGTTCCTCAAAAAACTAAAAATAGAATTGCCATATGATCCAGCAATCCCACTACTGGGCATATACCCTGAGAAGACCATAATTCAAAAGATATGTTCACCCCTATGTTCACAGCAGCACTATTCATAATAGCCAAGACATGGAAACAGCCTAAATGTCCATCGACAGATGAATGGATTAAGATGTGGAATAAATAAACAATGGACTATTACTCAGCCATTAAAAAAAAAAATGAAATAATGCCATTTGCAGCAACATGGATGGACCTAGAGATTATCATTCTAAGCAAAGTAAGTCAGAAAGAAAAAGACAAATACCTTATGATACCTCTTATATGTGGAATCTAAAATATGACACAGATGAACATATCTACGAAACAGAAACAGACTCATACATAGAGAATAGAGTTGTGGTTGCCAAGGTAGGGAAGGAATGGGAGTCTGGGATTAGACGCAAACTATTATACATAGGATGGATAAACAACAAGGTCCTACTGTATAACACAGGGAACTATATTCAATATCCTGTGATAAACCATAAGTGGAAAAGAATATGAAAAAGAATATATACAACCAAATCACTGTACAGCAGAAATTAACACAACATTGTAAATCAGCTACACTTCAATAAAAAATTTTTAAAAAGTAAAAAAAAAAAATCCTATCTATCTATCTATCTGTCTACATGTGGAACAGTCTCACTGAAAACTAACTCGAAACTGGCAGAAAGACTCCTGTATAGCCAAGGCTGTAAGAAAGATCCACACAGAATCGGGTAGGAAGGGAAGAGAAGTGAGCAGGTTGGGACCTGTGCCCCAGGGAGAGGACTCAGAAAAAGGGAGATCACACGGGTGGAGATCCTCCCTGGAAGTGAGCACTTCAAGCCACATATTGGGCACCCCAGCCCTGGGTCTGGCACAGGGAAGGCAGCCCCCTGGCTGGTCAGAGGGCTGGTGGGACAGGAGGGCTGTGGGAAGCCTGGACACTGCTCACAAGGAGTGTGCACGTTTGCGCACAGACACAGTAGGGGACTTTAACTCCCACTGTTGGCGGGAATGTAAATGGGTGCAGCCACTTTGGAAAACAGTATGGAGGCTCCTCAAAAAGCTAAAAATAGAACTACCATATGACCCAGCAATTCCACTCCTGGGTATATATCTGAAGAAAACAAAAACACTAATTCAAAAAGATACATGCATCCCAATGTTCATAGCAGCACTGTTTACAATAGCAAAAATATGGAAGTAACCTGTCCATCAACAGAAGATGTGGTGTATATACATGAATATTAGCCATAAAAAGAATGAAATTTTGCCATTCCCAACAACGTGGATGGGCCTAGAGATTATGCTTAGTGAAATAAGTCAGAGAAAGACAAACACTCCGTTATCCCTTATATGTGGAATCTAAGAAATAAACAAATGAATATAACAAAACAGAAAGACTGACAGCTGTAGAGAACAAACTAGTGGTTACCAGTGGGGAGAGGGAAGGAGGGAGGAGCAAGGTAGGGGTAGGGGCTTAAGAGATACAAACTACTGTGTATAAAATAAGGAAGAAAGATGTATTGCACAGCACAGGAAAATATAGCCATTGTTTTGTAATAACTTTAAATGGAGTTTAATTTATAAAAATATTGAATCACTATGTTGTACACCTGAAACTAACGTAATACTGTAAATCAACTATACTTCAATTAAAAAAGAAAAACAAAAAGCCCTCAAGCCAGAGTTTAAACTCTAATCCTTTGTCTCCAGTAGACCACAATGACTTTAAAAAGATTTAACGGGCTTCCCTGGTGGCGCAGTGGTTGACAGTCCGCCTATCGATGCAGGGGACATGGGTTCGTGCACCGGTCTGGGAAGATCCCACATGCCGCAGTGGCTGGGCCCGTGAGCCATGGCCGCTGAGCCTGCGCGTCTGGAGCCTGTGCTCCGCAGTGGGAGAGGCCACAACAGTGAGAGGCCCGTGTACCGCAAAAAAATAAATAAATTAAAAGATTTAACTTAGTTTAACAAAAGTCCATTTAGTACTTATTGACCATGAGGAAACTCAGATGATTTTTTTAAAAGATAAAGATTTAATAAGTTGATAAATCACTTAATAAAATATGGACAATAAAATATAGATTCTGACATAGAATAATAGTTTCAGTTCTATTCTAAATAGCAAGGCATGTAAGAATAGATAACTAGAATTCATTTAGTATTTTAAAAGCAATTTTAATTAGAAATTACATCCTACATACAGGTGTTATTCCAAGAAGTGTCATTCCGTTGGCTAGGACTGAGCGGACAGCTCTGAAAAGATGAAGTCTGGCCTACAAAATAAATTCAAGAATGATTCAAGGTCAATTCAGTAACAGGCTAACTGTGAGTGAATAGATAAAATTGCTGTTAGAAGTAATTCTAACTTTCTTCTAATTTAATGTACAACAGTACCTCCGAGTGCCCTAGGGTTTCCTGTAGGCAAAAGGAAGACAAATTCCTAGGATTTGTTATAGTAAGACTGGTACCCAAGGGCCGTGGAGTGGGAGTAACAGTAACACCATAAAGTACAGCTTCAAACAAGGGGAGCTAATCACCCTGTCACTTGATGTAGGAAAAGGTGTTTCATGGTCCAGTATGTTGGAAAGTAACAATGATTGTTACAGCCCAATTCTAATTTTTACCTTGAGTGTGTAAGTACACTTCTGTAGGTGAACAACAGGATGCTATTTTAGAAACACTGACAAGACTGACTCAGTAATAAGTCTGAGGATGCTAGAGATTACACAGCAAAACTCAACATAACATACCCCGGCCACTTCAGGAGGACTGTTTTTTATGTGTAGTGTTTTGTGTGCCACCGCTGCAAGATGACTGAAACAGGAAGAGAATAATCGTGATTAGGACCAGCTAATTTCCTGTGTAACATATAAGCTTGATATCTAATCTTACTCCCTCAACTTAGAGAAATCAAAGCCGAGAGCCACTAAAGGATATTTCCAAAGTTGGGAAGTTCAGGCTGAATTCACTGCTTTTCAATAACTGGCAAAGTGAAACACACTAAACTCCGGTTTTAGATTTTTGGTCCTGGTTCTACTAATACCAGGTGGTATTATGATTAGTTTCATTGTTCTTAAGATTTTGATTTCATTGTTAGTTTTACAAGTATAGGGGATTCTTTTCTAATAATTAGATGCCTTATTTAGGCATCAAGATGAAATGTATAACACGGTCTGGCCTGTCTCCTTCTGTACTGGGAGGAGGTGGGGTAAGACTAGTTATCAATCCACTCTGCATACAGTGGCCACTCTTCTTTAAAATATTTTTTCTGTTTAGGTTATGGCAGCAAGAACAGTGCCAGAGAAATGATGCTTATGACATTAGTTTCAATGATTAAGTGACATTTAATAAGACTTTCTGGCTTCTTCATCTCTATATGTCTAAGTGGAAATTAAAGGAAAAAAAATCTATGAGTCTGGGGAAGAAAGGTAAAAACCATATTCAAGGAAGAAGTCCCAATAAACCTTTGATTTCAGTAAATCTTGAGTAAAAGCAAATACTTCCTTTCTTAAATAGCTTTATGAGAAGATACAACTGTTGCTATAAAACTCAACCTCTATTCAAACTTTCTAAAACAGCCACCGTGAAATTTCTATCCAAGTGTCATCTACTCGCTTTCCAATTCATTCTCTACCCTCCATCAGACTGACTTTTCTGTGCCTCTGCTTAAAACCTTTTCATGGACCCCACTGCCCTGAAAATAAGTCAGAACGCCTTAGTACAGAACACAGTTGTTCTCCCAGAAGTGCTTTTAATGGATCATGTTCTTGTTCAACTCTGGGCTTTTCCCTCCTTCTCTGCCACCTTGCTTCTCCTGACTGACATCTACTCCTCTCCTCTGAGAAGCCCTCTCTGAACCCTCAAGGCTGGGCTAAGTGCCCTAACATTGCCCCTCATGTCCAATCTATCCTAACACGTGCTGTACTGTGACCACCCATGATGTACCTATCGGTTCCCGTTCACTAGACTCCAGTGACCAGACCTTCAATCACTGCATGAATGAATGAATGAATGAACATTAACTGCTAATTTGCAAAGATGAAGCAAGAATTCCTGTAACTTAAAGCATAAAATTTTTTAGGCCAATGGATTTGTCTATAGGAGACCTTTAGATGAAAGAAAGGTCCTTTGTCATATCAAATGTCTTTTAATACCCCAAAATAGCAAGTTTATAACATACCTTAGAGTTAGAAGGTAACTGACAATATGCCTGGGTTGAAGGTCTTGGGCTGACCTATAAAGCACCTCATCGAACCTAAAAGAAAGATGACAGGAGTGGTTGGCAGGGGAAGGCTGGGCTTATATTATACTAAGCTAAGATCTACGATATAAGGTTGACTTGATATCATTAATGGTAGAAGATATATGAAAAGAGACCTTGTGTAAATTTGAAGGTAAAGGCACATCTTTCTTTCTTACAGGTTCCTTGATGGCAGGTACTTTCTAAATCACTTTGAGATCCCATAGGCCTAGCCCAAAGCAAGGACTCAAATCATGGCTGTTAAATGTACAAAGCCTCTAGCCATGCTTAGGAACATAATCTAGCAAACAAGAGTCTACTCACTGCCAAGAAAACCAGGTTGGCTTAATTTTCCTCACAAATTAGCCAAATGTTAGTAAACTCACCCCTCATCCCAAGAAAGAACCACTGACCACTGTGTGGCAATCAGAGACATAGGCCTTGTTGTTAACCCTCCATATCCCTTCCAGATATTCCTCAGTCTCTCCTGACAAGTCTGGCTTCACCGATAATGCTCATGAGAGCTCAGAAGTATGATCTCTTGCCCAGTGTATTTGAAGCTGAACTGAAACCAAGAGGCAAATGAAGGGCTTATGGTCTCAGGGATGGTGCACAAAGGCAGGGATTTTCCTTCACTTATCACAGAGGGTGAGAAGATGATCGTTTCTACACTAAAACGTTATGCTTTTACCAGGCTTTACGTTCTCACACCATGACCTAAAGGATGTTAGACAGCTGGGCTAATTCAATGGTGATAATATTTTTTAAGCCCAAGGATTAGCTGTGAGCATGCCCTCTATCTGCTCCCAAAGGGCAGCAATCACTTTTTGGTCACACCTTTGGAAAAGCGCTGTCTAGAGTCACTGGCCTGTTGATTCCAGTGGTCAGCAAACTACAACAGTTATTTCACGGAGCAGAAGCAGACTTGATAATGTTAGGAAACTGTACCTGAGAAGATGCTGGAGAATGGAAACAGACTGTGGCTCTTGTAAGCAAGCAGTGTTGAAATCATTTAGATAACCACATCCAAAAGTCTCTTCCAAACTGTTATCACAAGTTTAAACAACAAAGGATTAAACAAGTCATCCTAGGACTCAGTTGCAAATGATGAACATCACCTCATAACTCACAGTCTTGCTTTCCTTAATACAGTCCTAGACTCGGAAGCTACCATCATTTGACCCGATGCCTCAGTTTTTCCTACATCTGTTTCTTCATCTGAAAACGGAGTATACTCTTTGGCAGGGTTATTCTGAGTACTAAATAACGTAATATATATAAAAGCATTTCGTTTCATAGGTGTGCAATACATAAATGTTTAAAAAACCCCACAAGACCCAAACATAATAAGAGGTCCACTGTACTTCAACTAGTTTTGAATGTGAGATGTCGGAGAAGCCCAGAAAACAGGGCCTTTGGTCTTGGAATCACTCCATCCAGACCCCACCCTGGGAAGGACAGAGCGGCCCAGTGTTTCCCTGCAGACCCTTCTCACCTGTGGAGGCGGGCGTGTGTGTACTGCAGGAAGACCCCCGTGTCCCCGCGACTCTGGAAAACACGATCCCAGCTGAACTGATAGTCAGATAACAGGAAACCTCTGAAGTCCTAAAATGACAGAGGAAATTTTCAGCGCTGGGATTTGTCCCAGTACCAAATAAAAGGCTCTCCCGAGAAGCAGTCTTCACAGACCTGAATGATGAGGGCTGCGAGCCCCACCCTCTCTGCTGTCTCCTGGGGGTTCTCCAGCTCTCTGGTGGCTGAAATAGACAAAGGCAGCTACTTTAACCTTGCATGAAACTGTACAGAATCCGGGACTAAAGTGGAGATAAAACCTAACAAAACCATATGCTGACAGCATCAAGAATAAACAGGTGTACAGCAGGCAATTAACTGTCCTAATGTGGGCTGATTTAACTTTGATAATGATGTTTTCAAGCCTTTGTTACAAGGGAAGAAACACGAATTTATTTTTCTTACAAATATCCCTTGGAAGACATTAGATAGAGCTGGTACTTATTTTTCCAAAGGTGAAGGTTAAACAAAGCCATAAGGACTTGGGACTTGCTTCTGATTATGGAACACAGGAACTTTGCACAAGCAGTCCAACCGTGGAGTGACAATGCTGAAGCTGCCCAGGAAAAGAGGCTCAGGGTGTATCAATTCCCATTACTAAACTGAATAACAGCCCAGCATCAAGTCTAGAAATTCTGGCACCTCGAATTAGCAAAGCTATTTGTGCCAAGGTTTATGAAAGTTCAATGGAGGGATGGTCATAATAAATCACACTGCACAGAAGTCCAGCAAAACATAAAAGTGCACGTAAGTTATGTCTGTAACAACAAAAAAATGAATTCACTCTTAACAGAAGCCATGTTCTGTAGCATCCTCAATCGAATCTCATTTAGAACATCTTCCAGAAAAGTAACATCTCCTCTTCGAGTCTTCATTCCCTGCACTACCCCAAAGGGCACGTGCTGGCACCTGAAATGGAGAAGGCACTTAGTTCACTGAAAACTGAAAAGGATCTGGTGATCAAAGAATATAACAATATGCTTATAGAGAATGTCTTAACTTTAACTCTCATAGAGAGGTTTTAAAAAATTTATAAATTGAAATATGCTGTGACGTATGCCACAGAAGATGTTAAACACACAGCTTCATTTCATAATCACTAGCATATGATTAAATTACTAACTGCCTTTATGGAAAAAAAGGAGATGGGAATTAAGAATTTTGAAAATCAAGCCACTGAGAGATGTCCAATAAAACCATTTATTAAGTGTTTATAAGCTAGAAATTAATATAACCAGGACAAAAATTAGCACAAAGAACAAATCTGTTTTTTCACACTAACATCTTGAAACAAAGAAGTGAATTTTGAATGAAAATCTTTAACAATCTGCTGCATTTTTGGACATGGCTGACCTAGCAAAACTTTAATCTTGAGCAGGCAATTAAGAACCATGCAGACAGTACGGTACCTTTCTGCCCAGTCATATCCCATGATCTGCAGCATTTGGAACACTTGCTGAAAATGCTTTTTTTGCCCTTTATCTGTCTTGAGAAAAAAATTTATTTAAAATAAAAGAACACTGATAAGTTAATCTACAATAGGTTGGACATAAATCAAATTAAAATATTTGAGTTTTGACAGACTAGAGTCACTGTCAGTGGATATGTTTTAAATAAGCACACAAAGCAGATGCCACCAGAAGAAGGTCTAAGGTGAGTCCTCTAAAAGAGAAGGAAGTAAGAGCTGCAGCACTCCACTGAGCCAGGAGGGAACATGAAATTTAACCTTGTGAGTTTTCTATCTAAATTCCTCCTCTCTCAGCTGTTATGACCTTTAGCTCCAGGAAGGCCAAAACTAAGCTCTAAAAATATATTTAATAGCAACTTTTTTTTTCCTTCGGGGAAAGGGAGGTTGCACACAGAAAGAAAGGAAGGGGAGACTAGAATATTACTCAGCATAAAAGGAACAAACTACTGACACATGCAATAGTTTGGGTGGATCTCAAGGGCATTCATTATGCTAAGTGAAAACAGCCAACCTCAAAATGTTACCTAATGTGGGACTTCCCTGGTGGCGCAGTGGTTAAGAATCCGCCTGCCAATGCAGGGGACACGGGTTCGAACCCTGATCCGGGAAGATCCCACATGCTGTGGAGCAACTAAGCCCGTGCACCACAACTACTGAGCCTGTGCTCTAGAGCCTGCAAGTCACAACTACTGAGCCCATGTGCTACAACTACTGAAGCCCGTGCACCTAGAGCCCATGCTCTGCAATGAGAGAAGCCACTGCAATGAGAAGCCTGTGCACTACAACGAAGAGTAGCCCCCACTCGCTGCAACTAGAGAAAGCCCGCGCGCAGCAACAAAAACCCAACACTGCCAAAAAAAAAAAAAGTTACCTAATGTAGTTCCATTTATATAACATTCTCAAAGTGACAAAATGGTATGATGGAGAACAGAGCACTGGTTGCCAGTGGTTAGGGTTGGAGGAACGCTGATTATTAAGTGGTTGCCATAAGAGAGGTTTTGTGATGGAACAGTTTTGTATTCTGAATGTGGTGATGGTTACATGAATCTACACGTGATAAAATTTCATACCCCCCTCCACCATGCCCATACACAAGCATGTGTAAAAATTGGTGAAATTTAACTAAGGTCTCTACCAATGTTAGTTTCCTGGTATAGACAAAGTACCATGGTTATATAAGATATTATCTTTGGAGAAGACTGAAGGCTACATGGAAACTCTACCATTCTGAAACTTCTGTGAGTCCTAAAATATTTAAAATAGAAAGTTATTTTAAAGAAATGTATTATAGTGACATGTACATATTTGTTACACATAACCATTCATTTGGGTAATTTTTGTTTTTTTACTATGAAGCAATGTGAACTTTTTAATTTTTAAGTTTTTTTTTTAAACATAGTGTTTGCCATCATACATACACTTAACATTGAATCCTTTCTATAGTTTGAGAAAATTATTTTTGCCTAGTTTTTCAACAAGGCATTCAATATCTATCTTTGCAGTTTTCATGAAGTAGGGATCATAACCTTTTGTTCTTTACTGTGATTACTTACCACATAAATCATTTTATCAAAATTATACTTGTCCATTCGATCTATAGCAGCTGCAAGATCTCTGAAAAAAATGGCCATAGATTAAGAGTTACTAAGCAGATCTGGGTAATAATTTGTTTTATCTATTTAATAGTAATGAGGCTTTTCTCATTAAGAACTACTGTTATTCCAAGCCTCGGGTATAGTACCCATGCTTATACAATCCCAGTACCATACTTTGATACAAAATAGTAATAACAAAAACAGCTTTGGGAAAAGAATTATGAAAGTGCTGTGAAAAGATAAAAAATAAATAAAAGCTCTGGGACAAGTAGTAATAATAACTAAATAGCTCTAGGCAAGGTGTTTGTAGGTAAATGTTTTATGATTTGTTAATTAAGCCTCTACTGGAAAGAATTACTTTCCTGTCACTTTTCTGCAATATACTTTCTTAAAGAACATATTTAAAACATAGGTGATACAGTATCTTCTAGCTACTCTTCCAACGTCTTGGATCATTCGAAAGCAATACTTTCTAAAGCATTTAAAAAGACCATAAATTCCTTTGACAAAAATTCCACTTACCTCTTATCTCTGGTTAAGGACAAAATACCCAGTTTGCACACAGTACAAAATATTTAAAAACAAACCATAAACTATAAAATTTTAAGTGAAAAATTTTAGGTGAAAATTATTTAAATATTGAATTTTAAAATCAGAGCTAATTAACTTGTGGGGAATATGTTAATAACTATGTAATATCTTTGTATGGTGACATATCATAACTAGACTCACCATGGTGATCATTTTGAATATACAGAAATACCAAATCACTATGTTGTGTAACAGGAACTAACGTAGTGTTGTAGGTCAATTATAATTCAAAACCAAATAAACTCATAGAAAAAGAGATAGGATTTGTAGAATTTCAGAGGCAAGGGACAGAGAGAGGGAGAATTGGATGAAGGTGGTCAAAAGGTACAAACTCCCAGTTATAAGATAAATAAGTACTAGGGATGTAAAGTACAAAATGATAAATAGAATTAACACTGCTGTATGTTACATATGAAAGTTAATGTTAAGAGAGTAAACCCTAAGAGTTCTCATCACAAGAAAAATTTTTTTCTATTTCTTTAGTTTTGTTATCTATATGAAACGATGGATGTTCACTAAACTTATTGTGATAATCATTTCGTGATGTATGTAAGTCAAATCATTATACACCTTACACAGTGCTGTATGCCAATTATATCTCAATAAAACTGCAAGAAAAAAAATTAAAGCTATTTTTGCTTAACAATACATGACACTGGGAGGATTTTGAGGATTTTTAAAGTTCCTAGATCTTTTGAAATCTTGGGGATCATCAAAATGTCATTGGTACCTACTTCAGGATCCAGATATAACAGAGCAAGCGCCCCTGCATTGTAAGCGTGGAGTCTTAACCCCTGGACCGCCAGGGAAGTCCCCAGAGCATGCGTTCTGAATGGAGGCAAAATCTGTCTCGTGAGGGACAAAAAAATCTTACTCTATTTATGTATAAAGCACATATATGCATACAATACATACAGATACATCTGTGGTGTTAAAATTTCATGAGGATGGGCAAGTATAAAAAAATATGGCTAAAAAGGCTCCTGAGAAGGGTTATAATTAAAAAAAAGGTTGTAAAACACTGGTATAGATTATCCCCAAAACGAAGTCACAAATATACACCCCATTATATTTTTTGATTTGAGCCAAGCACAAAACAAAGAAAAACTTTTTGATCCAAAGGAAAAGAGATGAATATAAGAAAAAGTTCTAGGTTGAGTTTGTAGAACCTGAATTTGAAAGCCAGAGAGGGCTTCCCTGGTGGTACAGTGGTTAAGGATCCACCTGCCAATGCAGGGGATACAGATTCGAGCCCTGGCCCGGGAAGATCCCACATGCCTTGGAGCACCTGAGCCCGTGCCCCACATTACTGAGCCTGGCTCTAGAGCCTGTGAGCCACAACTACTGAGCTCGTGTGCCACAACTACTGAACCCTGCGTGCCTCGAGCCCGTGCTCCGCAACAAGAGAAGCCACTGCAATGAGAAGCCCACATGCCACAACGAAGAGTAGTGCCGGCTCGCTGCAACTAGAGAAAGCCCGCGCACAGCAATGAAGACCCAACACAGCCCAAAATAAACATTAAAAAAAAGAAGCCAGAAGAAATGCCAGGTCATTTAGTTCAGGTCTCTCTTTTCACAAAGTAGGGAACCATGGCCCAGAGAGGTTAAGTGATGGTCATGGTCTCAGAACAAAAATGCAGGTCTCCAGCCTCACCCTGTGCTCGTCAGTATCCTCCTACATTCTTCTTTGTCTGTTATAACAACTCCCTTAATTTACAACCACACACATAGCTGTATTCTATAAGGAACCCATTGAAAGGACAGAAACAAGTACAGTTAGAGCAAGGTGAAAAATCAAACATTTCAACAAGTGGCACAAAGATGATTCTCCCAAAGAAAAAAGGGAAAGTATAGGTATTAAGGAAAATAAACAGAAAAATCTGGACCTAATGATAGCCCCTCAAAAGATAGCAGATAAGGATAGTTATAGAGTCTTTACGACATGGAGCCTCTATTCTGAGCAGACACATTTCTTTCTTTTTTTAAATTTGAGTATAGTTGACTTACAATATTGTGTTAGTTTCAGTGATTCAGTATTTTTGCAGATTATATTCCACTACAGTTTATTAAAAGATTATGAATTTAATTCCCTATTGCTTACATGAGTAAACACATTTCTTATAACCACTACTCAAAGGTTTATTTAATCTGTCCAGCAATAATTAGCTGGCACAAAAAAAATTTTCTACTGTATATTTTTTTGTATCTAGAAAAAGAAATGTACCTCTTAGATATACAGGGTCTTCTCATTTCCTAACTCCAATTGTATGGAATTGATAAAAAGAAATGCCAAAAAGTAACAGAAAATAAGAATGATTTTTCTAAGGGACAGTAAGAGAGGCAGACGGTTGTTTAAAGTTGTTTGGAAAAAAATGATGGTAGTTAACAACAACAAGAAAATATCATTAACTATGCTAGAAAAGTGGTTTGTGATCCAACATAAAATTCTAGCCCGGGAGACACTAGAACCTTTTGCTAGCAGTGCTTGAGTATGGCCGTGTTTGCCTGTGTGGCTTTTTTATGGTCCTGTCTTCTCCTTCCTATTAGCTTTGTCCCAGAAATAAGTGTGCTTGATAAACCCAGTTCTTACTGATTAACAGAGGCTGCTCCTTTCCACAGGGGTTGGTCATGGAGACAAATGAAAAAATATAAGCGGCATGGCCTACTTCTCGCTCGGTCTATTTCACCACAGTCTGAATGAGGACTGGTACTTATATGCACATAAGATGATCTTGACCGAGTGAGGATACCACTGAGCCAACATGAGCACCGTTTAGTATACATTTTCTGTCAATATGCAATTATAAAATATTTATAGTTGGCTAGGAGGTACTTCAATTTTATAGTTTGTAGAACAATGTATTCACCTGTGGAAATCCTAGGATGTTTAACTAACTGTAATCAGTTTTTCAGTTTCTTTTCCGATGATATTAAACCTTTCCAGAAACTATAAATGGCCATAAACAGAAATCCAATAAAAATATTTTGAGTGATGAGAACAAAAGATTTTAGAAATCAGGATTTGGTAACAGTTTTGAGAATAAAATGATTGTCTTAGCATTAATCCTAGAACAAAGAATGTGAAGTCATGCATTCTAATGATGAGGTTCACACAAGACACAAACCTGGTTGCATAGAGAGACGTCCCATCACTTCGCATTACAGTACAAATCGAGGAGGGGTCACCACTTCCTGACAGATCCACTACAGCTGTGCCTTTTCTAGAAATGCAAAAAGGTAACTCTGAAACAACATAATGAATTAAAACCGTTAATAGTATAATATCTATAGTATTATCTTTGGCAAACCAGAGCTATTTTTATTACTTAAGTAGCAATAAGTGGTGTAACCAACAATGAAGAATAAGAAGGAATCTGACCTTGAATCAATCTATTAAGAGTAGGTATTTTGTAATTAATATTTACTTATCATTTTAAATTCTGTACTCTGGATGAAGTACTTAAAGTCTTTAACGTAACTAGTTGAAAAGTGAGATTTCAACTTCAGTTTAACCACAAAACATCATGTTCTTCTAATCCAAGTTACTGTAACACTCAATATTGGGCTAATTTTTAACATGCAAGAAAGTACCCTTGAGTAATAAAACCACAGAATTTTGTTACTGTCTTTCCTGCCCGATCAAAAATTAGAATCTGTATATGGTGACCTAAAAATTGTCCTTAAGGACATTACTGAGGATGTCGTGAGCCACATTCTCCATGTCTTTCTTATAAGGATGATGAGCTCTTTGTTACTATGAAAAATGGCACTTTTTTAAAAATTAATTTTTATTGGAATATGGCTGCTTTACAATGTTGTTAGCCTCCACTGCACAAAAGAATGAATCAGCCATACACATGCAGATATCCCCTCCCTTTTGGACTTCCCTCCCATTTAGGTTACCACAGTGCATTAGGTAGGAGTTCCCTGTGCTATACAGTACGTTCCCATCAGTTGTCTACTTTATACATAGCATCAATAATGTATATGTGTCAATCTCAGTCCCCCAATTCCTCCCTCCCCACCTCTTCCCACCTTGGTATCCATACATTTGTTCTCTATGTCTGTGTCTCTATTTATACTTTGCAAATAAGATCATCTATACCATTTTTCTAGATTCCACATATATACATTATTATACGATATTTGCTTTTCTCTTTCTGACTTACTTCACTCTGTATGACACTCCCTAGGTCTGTCCACATCTCTACAAATGACCCCATTTCATTCCTTTTTATGGCTGAGTAATATTCCATTGTATATATGTACCATGTCTTCTTTATCCATTACTCTGTCTATGGACACTTAGGTTGCTTCCATGTCCTGGCTACTGTAAATAGTGCTGCTATGAACATTGGGGTGCATGTGTTTTTTTTGAATTATAGTTTTGTCTGGGTATATGCCCAGTAGTGGGATTGCTGGATCATATGGTAGCTCTATTTTTAGTTTTTTAAGGAACCTCCATACTGTTTTCCATAGTGGCTGTATCAACTTACATTCCCACCAACAGTTTATGAGGGTTCCCCTTTCTCCACACCCTCTCCAACATTTATTGTTTGTAGATTGTTTGATGATGGTCATTCTGACCGGTGTCAGGTGATATGTCGTTGTACTTTCGATTTGCATTTCTCTAATAATTAGTGATGCTGAGAATCTTTTCATGTGTTTGCTGGCCATCTGGAAAAATGGCACTTCTAAGCAACTGGTTTGCTTCTGTGTTACACATGGCTGGGCTCCTACGAATGGTGCCATTTCTGTTTGGCTGACAGGAAGCTCAAAGCTAAATTAGAAATCTACCTTAAGCAAAGAAGCAGAATTCCAGTGTGTGTTACATGACATACTAATATCATCCCTGATGTCCTATTACTTTTTCTGCCCTGCTTCTTGATTTCCTCATTTTACTCTTTCAAAAGCTTGGGGTTGTAGTATACCTTTTTTTTTTTTTTTTTTAACAATTATTTAAGACCTTTATTAACAGGTGCTTGCAGTTTGTTGACTTTTTGAAAAAATCAAGTTGTAAACTTCTATTATAAATTAAAAATGAGGTTCTTAAAAATCTCAACTCGACCAGATATGAAACAATTTAAAATCCTTTAAAGGTATATTGAGAAAATCCAGTTTTTTTTTTTTTAAAAAACACGTTTGTCATTACCAAAAAGGGACGTCTTTAGGTAAAAATAATAAAAACCCGATGCTGCATAGATAATGCAGATAGCTCTACTTATCTGGTCAACAGGCAAAAAGCAAGCACTTAAGGTCTTCATCTCCAATCTTTTATTCATTTCTTATTGCTGGAATTTCATATTCATTTCTTCTTGTTGCACGACTGAACCGGATGATGGTAGAGATGGTAAGCCGGCATTTACTCAGCCCCGCCCTGCTCAGCCTCAGGAAAGGACGCATTCTCAGTTGGTGGATCGGCTGCTTGTGTCTCTTCGCCATCTTTGGTTTAGGGTTTTCTGGGCGTCTGCGTCTGTAACTGAAGTTGCGGCGGTACCGACATTGAGGGGGCTGCC
Organism: Phocoena phocoena; assembly: GCF_963924675.1. Lineage (NCBI taxonomy): Eukaryota > Metazoa > Chordata > Mammalia > Artiodactyla > Phocoenidae > Phocoena > Phocoena phocoena. Next base: position 68,576,317 of record NC_089230.1, on the reverse strand, counting down.
GACCTTGGGTCTCATATCTCCTTGATTTCCCTTATCTTCTTCACTGCCGTCCTCTCTGCTATGTCTTTGGCGAGGAGGGCCCCTGCAGAACGGTGGTCTATAACCCCGATACATATTCTGTCTCACTGGTCTATCTTGTTCTCCTGCACCCTGGTTGTCAGCACCCTCCATCACCTCTCCCCGCACAGGAGGGTGGAACGCTGTGGTTGACGCCCATAGGGTCTCCGCACGCAGTAAGGTGGGCGCCGGTAGGGCCGCTGCTGTCGGGCCTGGCCTTCGGGGGCACTCTCGGATCCCTCCGTCTTTTCCCCTCTCTCGCTGTCCCGGTAATTCTGCTGGAGGTTGCATGGAGGCCCCCTGTGACGCGGAGAGCGCCTATGATGGTTATGGGCTGGTGCACGTGTACCACCTTGCGCTGGACCCCCCAGGGCCTGCAACGTCTGCTGCCCGCACCCTGTTCTCCTTCAGCGATATGGAGCCCCGCAGTCTCTCCGTCTCCTACGCCGCGAAGGCACTTCCCGGGTTCTTCTTTACGGCAGACCGGTGTACACCTTCATCCTCCTTGGTGTCGTTCCTGTTGCTGAAGCCATATCCGTTTCTTACACTGAACCATTTTTTGTTCCCAGAACCTTCGCTGCGATGACCTTCTTGTCCCCGGCGGCAGGTGCTGCCGATGCGAGGCTGCCGGGGCTGCCGCCTCCTGCGCCGCAGCCCGTCATGCCGGGCTCGGTGTCGGCAGCGCTGAGGGCGGCTTCTGGGTCTCGGCCTCGCTGCTCACGGCTGCGGCTCCTCCCGGGCTGTGATGGCAACCAGGCCGGCGGCGGCGGTGAGGCTGCTCAGGGCTCTCTGGGGGCCGCTCTCCGCTCCCGCTACCCATCGAACTCAGTATACCTGTTTTTTTTAATTGCTTTAAATCCTTTTGGAACAGGATGGAATCTTTTTAAAAAGGCAGGGTTGAGTACAAAGCGTTCTATTTCCCTTTTCCAGTTATACCATTATCAGCTGGTGTGATCTTAGGCAGGCCACTTATACTTTCTGTGCTTGTTTCCTCATATGTAACAAGATAATATTCTTTCTCCCAAGCTTACCAGGATTTTGCTATGGCAGCAAGAGACAGCATGTGGGAAAGTACTCTGAAGAGCAAAAAGCCCTGTAAAAAAATGCAAGGCTGCACTCGACATTCTGCTCTCCTTACTGAGAGAAAACGTTAATACCAACTTCAAAGCAGAATGAATAACTTTCTGAAGAATAGTAACCTGGTCATACATTGTTTTGTGTAGGAGTCCTTTACTGTCCAGCAACTTTAAGACTTCTTGAGATTTTTCACGATAAAATGATTCTCCTGAATATTCATCGAAGTGTACTCCTAGACGCTAAAAGGATTTGGAAACAAAAGAAAAAAGTTATGCATGTGTCCTATTATCTTACCCTAAGACAAAACAGGATGTTCTACAGTCTGTCAGACAGATAGGGAAAATAAGAATGAAATCAAGTCACTCCGTGACTCAAACCTTCCTAACGGTTCCCCGCACGGTCAAGCCCTCACAGTGGTACTGTGCTGTCCAACGTGGGAGTTGCTGGACACATATGGCTATTCAAATTCAAATTAAGGAAACTTGAAGATTTACTTTCTCAGTTACGCTACTCACACTTCAAGTGCTCAACGGCCACATGTGGCTAGAGGCTACCATATTGGGCAGCAGAGATCCAGAACGTTTCCACTGCAGCAGGAAGCTAGACTGGACAGCCCTGGAAAATGTCCTACATCCCACCCCACTCTCCAACCTCTCCAACCTCCTCTCTCACTTTTCTTCATCTTGCTTCCTTACTGCAGCCATGTGGGATCTTTGCTGAAACTCTCTTCAGACAGCACCCCTGATCCCCCCCTCCCCTGCTTCACTTTTCTCCATACATCATCACCACCTAACAGACTGTATATATTCTTGTTGGATTTGCACTGCCTTGAATTTGTTTAATCTGCTGTATCCATGCTGGAGTGTAAAGTCCATGAAAAAAGAACTTATATCTCCTTTATTCACTGTTGTATTTCTCCCACCCCCAACATGTTCTTAGACAAACAAATTTATAGCCATCACATATATGCCTAAGGAAGCAAAAGAAGAAAAAATGATTAAGAAAAAGTGAAGGAATGATAGGAGAGAGAAGAGAAAAGCCAAACTGAAATGAAGTATCAGAATGTCACTTCACATTCAGCCTGTGAAGTTCACAGGCTTTATTTTGTAGCTCTTTCAGCCCAAAGAACAATATCTGAGTCCCAATTATCAACTCAGTGACAAATGACAAATCTGTTCTTAAAATATGAACTTCAGAAGCAATCCTCCTACCCAGGAGTACCCGTCAAGAGCAGCTCCACATGACAGGAGAACAGGAGTGGGCGGGCACCTTGTAAATCCGAATGTACTCTTCTATGCTCAAGTCCCGAAATTTCTGCCAGAGTGCAAGTGCTTGCGTGTCGCCCAGTTCCAATCGCTGGAAGAACTCATGTGCTGATTTTGCTACATTTTTATCGTCTGCTGCTTCTTTATTAACTTGTACATAAACCTAAAGGCACAATAGTACATTACATTAAGTACATTACTAGTCACTGTTATCTCCAAAAAGGAAAAGAAGAAAACAAAACAATCGGGAGAATTCTCATTTAAAGGTTATACAAGTGCGCTCGTCACAGAGTGTAACCTTTTTATCTTTTCTTTTTTTTTGCCACGGACCCTTACCTTAGTGAGCCCTAATAACCCCTTTTCAAAATGCATAAAGTAAAATACATAGGATTATAAAGGAAATAATTACATTGAAATACAATTATTCAAATTTTAAAAAATATTTGTGATATAGTAACAGAGGAAAGTGCTAAATTTCTGAATGAGGTTACTGAAAATAATATGTACTTTTTTCTTCTCATCCAAGTTCACAGATCCTTAGGTTAAGAATGCCTGGTTAGGGACTTCCCTGGTGGCACAGTGGTTAAGACTCTGCCTGCCAATGCAGGGGACACGGGTTCGAGCCCTGGTCTGGGAAGACCCCACATGCCATGGAGCAACTAAGCCCATGCACCACAACTACTAAGCCTGTCCTCTAGAGCCCACGAGCCACAACTACTGAGCCCACATGCCTAGAGCCCGTGCTCCCAACAAGAGAAACCACCGCGATGAGAAGCCCACGCACCTCATGAAGAGTAGCCCCTGCTCGCTGCAACTAGAGACAGCAACGACGACCCAACACAGCCAAAAATAATAAATAAATTAAAAAAAAATAGGGACTTCCCTGGTGGTCTAGTGGTTAAGACTCTGCACTTGCACTGTAGGGAGTGCAGGTTCAATCCCTGGTCTGGGAACTAAGATCTGACATGCCGCACACTGCAGCCAAAAAAAAGAATGCCTGGTTTAGACTAAGCTAGCATTATTCTTTAAAAAAAAAAAAAAAAGTGAAATTATTGCTGCAACTTCTCTGAGAAAAGACTGAAGCTAGTAGAATGGTTCAATCTGGAAAAGAAAAGGCCACAGGGTGATTCAGCCATTGTTTTAATGAAAAAAATTTTAAACTGTTCTCTAAATCTGCAAAGACCAGAAAAAACCAGGTGATTTAGGAAGAGCTTTGGGATAGTTAGCTTAATTACACTCCAACTTGGGCTCTTGAGAACTGTGTGGAGTGCTCACTTCCAGAGTGTTTTTGCACCATCTGTCCTGGCTCGCTTAGTTCTGCCCCAACCCAATGAGAGGAGTGCAGTTGGATGGCTTGTTAAGGGCTCTTCCAGTTCTAGGATTGAGTGTTCATAGAATCATTTTCCAGTCTCTAAAATGCAAGATTAATAAATGACATAAAAATATCAACACTACAGCTCAAGTAATATTGAAGTTATGCATTAGGGACTATAAAGATTTTACTTACAAGTTGTAACTCACTTCCAGGGTGAAACATGAACAATAAATTTACTATCCTCATATTTTTTTCCAGAAAGCTATTAAAATAGCATGAAATAAAAATTGGCAAGTAAACTACCAAAAAACATGAGGCCTCTAAATTCTTACAGTAATATCATCAAAATATCATGGCAGCAGCATTTGGGTAGAAAAAGTGATTTTATTGCTGGAGAATACTTTAGGACAACCATAATGTGGCTTCTACCCACTAGATACTACCAACAAAAGGGACAGGGCATTAAACATCTATCTCAAGCTAAAAATGTCTCACCTTGTATAGATGGCTCATGTTAATTATTGGAATGGCAGAAGTAAATAAATCAGTACTCCTAGATAAAGGTTAAAACTACCTAATCTTTTTTTTTCCCTCTTTAAAGTTGTGCAGAAAAGAGTTAACGTAATAGGCCTAGAAACTGTTATCCTTAAAATGTGTTGTTTGCAAGGTTAGCCCTTGGCTGGCATCTGGGAACTTGAATTTTGAGAATGTTCCCACCAAGCTAACTGATAAGAGTGGCTCACGGTGCCTAAACTGTTTATGCAAACAATATGGTTTATGCCAAACACCTGCTTTCCTTCTGGGAGCTTGGAATTTTACTACATGCTACACAGGGGGTGCCTACATATCAACCTCCAATCGAGGTTGATATGTAGGCATAGGTCAGACTTCCTGACCTTTGAATGACCTATCCATTGACAACTGCGTAATAGTCCAGCCTACAGGAGTAAAGATATACATGTGTCTATAAATGGCTTGTGATTCAAAGTTAATCTTTCCCCGCTTCGCCCATCTCTCTCCAGCTCTCTCTCACATACACGTGTGTGTACATGTGTGTATTCAATTTCTAATCAAATATACAAAAAATATCCTTATTTTCAGAAGAGGAAAGGTATTCGTTTTTTATTTTTTTATTATTATTATTTTTTGCAGTACGCGAGCCTCTCACTGTTGTGGCCTCTCCTGTTGCGGAGCACAGGCTCCAGATGCGCAGGATCAGCGGCCATGGCCCACGGGCCTAGCCGCTCCACGGCATGTGGGATCCTCCCGGACCAGGGCACGAACCCGTGTCCCCTGAATCGGCAGGCGGACTCTCAACCACTGCGCCATCAGGGAAGCCCATTAGTGTTTTTTTTAATCTAGGACCCTAAACTCAAACAGCCAAACATTTAGAAATCTAATAAGCGTTCAAAATATTGATAAGAATATTCTTAGAAAAAAACATCACCAGAATCTTTTCCCTTTCTTAAAATTTAAAAATTAAAACAAAACAAAAAGCCCTTCTTAATTCCTGAAGAAACCTGGCATTGCAGCAATTTTTAGTGATAAACCAAACATTACTGAAAATCAACTGATACTATCAAACAATAGAAGAGCCTTAATTAGCACTTAAGAATCTGCTTGTAAATGCACTATATAAAACTAATAGTTAACATTCACCAACGTTTTAGAAAAGAAATGCGTTTTCCTTCACAAAGTAAATTTTATACTCTGCATTTCTGACATTATAGACAGTTTTTAATCTACAGTTACCATGAACCCTCTACGCTTGGAAAGTATGCATTCTGAAGACAGCTCCCTTTTGGGGTTAGATCCAGACTCAAAGGGAATAAAAAGGAAATTTTAAATTTGGATATGATAAATAAGAGTGTGGCTGAAGAAAAGTGTTTTTGAGGATGGAAACACAATTTTTCTTTTTAGTTACTAGAATGCAAAAGCCAGCTGTATTTGTTAGCGAGTACACTAAATGTCTGAGACTTCCTGAAATGAATATTAATCCTTCCTTTACACTAATTCTAGATGTAGTGATTGCCAAAAAACATATGACATTTTATTTCTAATTTAACTGATTTATAATCAGCTCTCAGGATGATCTGCCCAAATGTAAAGAAATAAGTGTGAAAAAGTAGCAGAAAATGCTCTCACTCCCTCTTAGTCTTATTAAATTTGATTCTAGAATACCATTAGCCACATAGGCACAGCTGAATTCCTTAGTGCAGGGCTCTAACCCCATCCCTGGTTATTTTTGTCTTTAAAACTGAGAGTAACTGCTAAGGATGGTTAGCATAACTTGGACACTAAAGACCCTTTTATCTGAATATTTATTTGTCCTCTATCTTAGAATGCATTTAATTTTGATCTCATTTTTAAGAGAATAACATGTATCAAATTCATGATTATAATTCAAACAAGCTCATTTTTAGTTTCATGTTTCATGTATTGATCAGAAATTTCTCTGGTTGAGACCAATTCCTGATGTTAAATGAAATATTAAAGAAATTCAAATTAATATAATTATAATTTAATACATCAATACATCAAAGAGCTAATAAAGTCAAAACTTCCTAGGTAAAAAAATAACTCATTTGAAGTAATTAATTACCAAATTTCACATTAGTACATCATTAGCAGCATATAGACAGCATTTTACCATCCCTTCATCTTCTTTTAATGTTTGGAATCTCCTATTTTTATCCTCTGTACATACACAATAACATCCATGGTATCTTACACCTTTATCCAAGGGTGATAATTACTAACTGGTAGATTACCACGCACTCGTGCCTAGTACTTTCCTCATGCTGAAGAAAGTGTTTTTCATACATTTCAGTAGGGTGAGATAACGACTGAGCTCTTAACATGTATTCTGGCCTTGCTTGGTATTTCCATCCTTGCTCTAAGAACACTCAGAGGACAATGGGACACTGTAGTGCTGTCCCAGGGGAGTAGGGGTGAGGGAGAAAGGCACATGGCTTTGTGGAAGATGGTCAAGAGCAATGGTGAAGCAGAGAAGCTGCAGGGAGAGAGGAAAGGAGAGCTGCCTAGACAGAGGAGGAGCTGAGGGAAACACTCCCGGGAACAGTAGAAGCTGAGCAGCCCCTCAGGTGCAGCAGGCCCTCAGAGGTCAATGGTTCACAGTGTCCCCACACAGGGAGGCTGGTCTCTGGGCCTGTGGAACTGGGCCACAGCAAGACCTCCAGGTGAAGTCTGTTAAACAAGCAGAGGCTTGGGTACCGGGCCTGTGAGTCAAGACCAATGTGGACTGAAGCCAAGAAAAGGCCTCCATGGCCACCCTGGGACGCACATAAGAACCTCTGTGTGACCTGGGAGGTGGGAAATCCCTAACATTGACTTAAGCTGAGTCCCACCGCTCACAAAAGTGATGGCTGCGTTCCAATCTTGGTTTAGAATTTAAAAGCTATTTCTTGTAGGTAAGTGTTATAATGAGTAGAATCCACACCAAACATAAGTCATTTTTCCTGAAAAAAGTAAAGTGACCTAAACCAACAAATATCTTTTGAATTCAATTCTTTAAAAAATAAGAATTTTTAACTGCATAAATAATCCTATATATGTCTAGAATCAATTTAGTCTTGAATTACTTTGAGAAGTTGTTTTGATATTCCAAAGCCAGAAAACACATGGTCTCTTGACGAATAGACACTTCCTCCACATTTTAAAAAACGGAAGTAAACATTATCACGCATCAGGTTGGTTGCTTTGGTCCTGCCCTATTTTCTTTTTATTACTTTTTTTTTTGCTACTGATATAGGGAAACTCAGGGTGAAGTCTGTTATCTAATATTACCTAGTAATACATCATCTCTGACTTTCTATATCTTTTTTATTAAACGCCCATCACTGTGATTACCTCAAATCCTTTCAGAAAGGGGCAGGGTAAAAATAATGAAATACTATTGGGGTCATTTTGAAACTTTAAAAATGCCAGTGCTACGGTACAGGACTAATGCATATTTTATTGGCATGATATTTACCTCTTACGAGAGGCTGCTCATATTTCAGAGAAATTCTATAGTTCGCAAAGTCCAAATTAATATGCAACACCAATAAGTCAAGTTCTAAAACCTTCTAGGGCAAAAAAAACCCCAAAACAAAAAAGCAAAAGCAGAAAAAGTGGCTGGGTTACACATTCTTAAAGGCACAGTGTTATCAAGGTCCATTCAAGTAGTTTACGTCTAGGAGGAACCCTGAGAAATTACTTTTAAAAATTATTAAGACAGATATGAGTAAATGATGACTCCCATATGCCCATGATTTAGATTTAACACTTACTAACTTATCGTAAGAAATTACTTTTAGATACAAGTGGAAAGCCTTTTTGATAAGTATTCCAAAACTTACTACAAATGTTTTCTTTGAATCAATAGTGTGAATTTTAAACAGCAAATATATTATTTAACTCATCGGCCGATTCAGGGGGGAGGAACTATTAAAAACCACTTCCCGTTTTGTGACAACAAATTAGAACAACTAAAGGAAAGGTTTCAAATGTTGGCTAACAAAAGTCCTAGGTCTATGCACAGCATGGCCAGATGTCCTGGGAAAAGAATGACTACAGGTGCAGAGAAACACCAGTAATAAAGCATAGCACAAACATGAAAATGCAGCAAAGGAACGACTGTAGGTGTATTTTCATCACAGAAAAGAAATGCTAAAACTACCATATAGTATCATTTCTAACCTGGCCAAGAAACCAGAACTGGGGGGATACTGATCATGGTGCAATTTAGAGGGATGTAGGCCACGAAGTCTGCTCCTGGATGGCCGAAGCCAAATTCAAAACAAATACACCAGAAGGTTGAAACTGCCAAAACTAAACTACTAATTGTGCCCTTGGTACACCACTTCAAGGATGAAAGAAAGGAAAATGCTTTGTAAGTAATTACAACCAGTGGAAATGAATGGCTCAGAAAGGCATTCCATAATGCCAGTGGGGGGCGGTGCCGTGCAGTGCACAGAACACTCTGGAGGCAAACTGCCTGTGTTGGAACCTTGGGTCTGGCCCTTGGGTTCTTCATCAGTAAACTGCACAATAAAATAAGTTAGATTTTTGACCAATGATAAATAGGGTGTCCTATGATACTTAGTTAGCCCTTCTTTGGAGCTATACAATAGGTTTCTTTAGGCCACAACTTAAATGGAAGGGGCAAATTCATTCAAGCATTTACTGCAAGGCACGGTGTGTGAGGTTGCAGATAAAAGATCAGGAAGACAGGTCCTTCCCACTCAAAGAGCTCCAAGTATAACTTGAGAAGGAAAAAAATGGGTTCGACCAAGGTTCAGGTTTTCTGTTTAGGAACAGGGTAAAATCATTTATTAATATTTGCTTAATGCTCCAAAAAAAAAAAGGGAAAAAATTCCTCATTTATACTAAACGTTGTTGTTGAAAGTAATCTACAGTGATAGCTGTAATTTTAAAATGCATCTGGGTCTGCAAAAATTAGCACAAAGATAAAATAACCTAGAGGCTGGGGCTTCCCTGGTGGCGCAGTGGTTGAGAGTCCGCCTGCCGATGCAGGGGACACCGGGTTCGTGCCCCGGTCCAGGAAGATCCCACATGCCGCGGAGCGGCTGGGCCCGTGAGCCATGGCCGCTAAGCCTGCACGTCCGGAGCCTCTGCTCTGCAACGGGAGAGGCCACAACAGTGAGAGGCCCGTGTACTGCAAAAAAATAAAAGTAAAAAAATAACCTAGAGGCTGCCACTTTAGGCTCTGCATTTTCTCCATCCTGCAAAGGAAGGAGGAAGAGAGCAGAGAAGTACTCTAAATGGATTTCTATCTTCTATTACAAACAGCAAGGTGGGTGTATTTGACTTGCCCTCTTTTGTCTATAAATACTGCTCAACTCTGAAGCTACTAGGCAAAAAAACACTGAATGAAAGCAACACCAATGTGCCTTGAGTTTCTAGTTATTCATAAAAGTACCCCCTGCCCTTATTCCTTCCTTTTGTGTGTCCATCAGTTAACAACCTCTAAGAGATGTGTGATCTACCACTTATGAGTCTCAAGAGGCAGGACACTGTATTAAACTGCATAGAAAGAAACATATGTTTAGGTTTCTATGGAGTTTAAGAACAAATTTTACTAGAATATTTAACACATTATGGGCAACAAAGATTTACTATTTACAGGATTAAATTAAAAACTTCTGAGGTTGGGTGGGTGAAAGATGAGAGTGGTAACTCTCATATGTCAAACTGTACTCTAAATTCTTAAAAATGTTCTCTCAATGGCAGAAGGTCTCCAAGTGGGTATTTGTATTTCCTGCACCATGGGTTGTCTCTGGGGCCTGGATCTGACAAAAGGTTCACTAACCTCGTGGTAAAAAATACTCACGATTATTCAAAGTTTTAAAAAATAATACAGTAAAAATTCCAGGCACTAAGGTGGCAGGCTTTATAGACGACCATAAAGAATTATTAATTTTTAAACTCTTGACTATCAATAAAACTCTTAATGGGAAAGAGAAAAAAAAATCTTTTGGTTAATAGTATAAATCAAAATGTAGGCATTTACAGTGAGAGTGAAGGCAAAGACTCAGGAGGAAATCACACACCTTTAAAGGTCTTTAAGAATCAGAACGTGTTTTGTTAATTTAGCTATTGATACAAAGCCAGCTGCAGGAGAAAAACAATTTAACAAAAAGGAAAACAATGAAGTGCTCTCTGTGGCTCTGGCTAGAGAAGTAAAACACTGTTTGGCAAGTGCTCTTCCTCATACACATTCTTAGTCTGATCCCCCGTATGTCACCAGCATGGCTGACATAGTATCTGTGTTCCTTCTTGTCAGGCCCAGAAGCAGCAGAGATAACAACTGGGACAATGAAAAGGAAACACATCCCTTGAGATTAATTGGACAGGAAGGGCTTTATTAATGAACTCCAGGAAGGACTGAGGACAGAAAAGCAGAGTATCCAACGGACTAAATGAGGTAAAACAGAAAGAAGTTCACATTGGGCAAAAGGCAGGAAAAGGAGCTTAAAGAAAAATGAAAAAAGTGCACACAAATTCAGAGAAACACGTGTGCCTTCCCCCACATCAGAACAAGAGCAAAAAAGTATACACTCATGTCTTCTCAAGGTTAAATGAATTATACTTATTACCATGAAGAAAACTGCAGTACATAACTAATAAAAACTGAAAGAGTTCTATGCTGAATATGTTATTCTGTGTGTTTATGCTAAGAAGTTTCTATACCTGGAGAAATACTGTCCCAAATCAACTAAAATACTAATAAAAGAAACACCTGGATTTGAAAATGAAAGGAACTCCCTAGTAAAATATAAGCAACATTTTCAATTGTTTTGGGTCCTTGTTTTAAGGAACAGTTTTTTGGTTTTTTTTTTTAAAACCTCTGGGATTAAAAATATGTTATGAAGCTGCACTGTACTCTGAAAAAAGAAGCTGAAGCATTTTCAAACATTGTTTCTTGCCAACTTACTTCAAAGAGATGCTGTAAAGGATTGGACTGGAGTTTTTCTTCATAGCCAAACAGCTGGAAGCCAGTTCCCAAAAGACCTAGCACAGTAATCCGTAAATGAAAAGATTATACAATCGAACAGTGGAGAACAGTCATGGCAGGGAACAGGTACAGTTCTATAAAAAGATTAAACTCTCATAATTATGCATCCTGAAAATATTGCAAAACACACACTATCACGTTCTGCTACCTCATAAACTGACACAAGTCAAATTCAATATATTGAATCACAAATTCAATATATGGAAGAGCTCACTGAAATTAGTTCCACAGAAACCAAAAGACTATGAGCTCATCCAAGGCAGAGCCTGGGACTAAATTATTTTTATGCTAACGGTGCCCAACACCTCCCTACAAGACACTAATAAAACAAGCATTTATTGAGCAGCTACTCTGTGGAAGGACATTGTGATGCCAGGCACTAGACACTCAAAATTTGTGAAAAGAAACTGATGGGAAGTGTTTTCAAATCTTACTTTTTAAACTTGTAGGTGTGAAAATAAAACAAGGTAGGATTAGCTTAGTGTTACAATATTAGTTCTTAAATAACTGAAGATAAAACTTGAAACAGCCCTGATTACTTCTCCCATTCAAGGTGACCAAGAGACATAATGCTTTGATCTGGCCGATCTGCTTTGATTGTCTTTTATTTGCCAATTTTTTTTTTTCTTTTAGTCTTTGATGGTAAGTTCAGAGTTCAGGGAAGGTATTAATTTCAACCTTTTTTAAAAAAATAATAATTGAGGTTTGTAAGCTACAATGAAAATTCTTAGTATGGACTGTGAATATTTATACTCTTAATATATTTTGCTAAAAGATGACCACAATTTTGGATGAAAGGATAGATGCAGCCTGGGCCAAGAGTAATTACAGGTAGTGCAATTACTTTAAAAACTAATCTGTTTCTACAACTGTATCAGTTACCTAGCTTCAGATCTAAAGGAGCAATTGCCACTACTGGGCCTTGTTGATGTACATTTTTCTATGTAGGCTCAGCAGAAAGTGGGATGTTACTAAACACGGGGTAGACAATCTTTGGGACTTAGACAGGAGCTAGAAGGATGACTAAAACATATACCAGCACTATTCACTTTCAAGCAAAAGCAAATGTGATTATGATTCAGGGTCTTGGGAGTAGGGTGTGGAAAGAGTGTTCTAAAAAACAGAAATAGGAAAAGTAAAGGCCAATTCCATTTAACATTCAACCTAATACATTTTCAGAAACTAATTCTGTACTTAGGAACTGTCTGCCAACTTTTAATAGGGGATAGCTGAACAGCCAAAATTAAAACTCTTCAACAATGATGGTTATAATGGAAATGTTGACAGATCATTAACCATAGTAGTCCTTTAGGAAAAAACCACTACAATAAAATCCTGCAGCTAAAATGTAATGAATATCATAATCACATATTTGCTAATGGCTGTGAAATGCGTGAATAGGCCAAACTGATATAAAGAGGATGCCATCTATTAAATCTGACTGTTCAGCCTAGAGCCCAAACCACCGTGAACTGCAGGTGGGTTTATAAAATGCAGGGCATGTTTTCTGTTCCTCCACAGTGAATAGTAAGGGCACTGTTAGGTTCAAGTTGTACCCTTTTTAGGGTCTAAAAAGGATTCTAACTGAAAGGATAATATTCATAAGAGAAGGTCACGATAAATCTGTCTTCCGGAAACTGATTTCATTTCACTAGATATGGAACATAATAGTATCAGTGAACTTCAGAACTGGCAGTGCACACTGCACTTTATAGAAGCTTTAAAATGTTACGCAGCCTTTCTTTTGGAGTAGTATTGTGAAATACTTCCCAAGACAGATTCATTCATTATTCTGAGTGCCTCTTAAGTGCCAAGCACTATGGATACAAAAATAAGTACGACACAGCCCATGCTTTCATGGAACATTTCACCTAGCAGAGGAGAGAAGCACACAAAAGAATTCAGTAAGAGAGAAGCTATTTGAGTAGAGCTGGGTACTAGGAACTTGGTGATGTGAGAAAGTGGGCAAGGGTGTGTCTGGCTGTCAGAATGCTTTTCAGAGGTGACACTAGGGCTGAATCTTAAAAGGCACCTGGTAGCTGCCAGAGATTTTAATAAAAAGTTCACATTTCACATGCTACCAGTCCTTCACTACTACAGCAACTTCATTTATCCCATCCTTCCACACTCTGATTACTGCAGTATATGAGCTACGAATGGTTCTGAGTAAACTCATGACATTAGAGATAATCTGTGGCACTGAACTGTTTGGGTCTCACTCTTCTCTTTCTCTCTTTGCTTTTTGACCCTCACCCTCACCGCCTCCCTCTGCCACTTGTACAATTTAAGGGGAAGCCAAAGTATCCCAGTTTGTTCTTCCTTTACACCACCGGCCCAGGGTACAACATTTCATGTAGGATGGACCAGGGAGGCTGGACTTCACTAGTTTTAAAAATGGCAGGGCTGTGGTTGAGAAGGGTGTATACCTAGGCTTACTTTTTTCCTAATACATACTTCTACGTTTAACTAACCAATGTAAGCTACTTTTCTTTAATAAAACCAAAAAAGTCTGTATTTATCAGGTCTCGTTCTGATTTTATGAAGCTTCCTTCTTGAAAACTTACTTGTATGGTGAGAATTACTCTAATAAGTAATATATAAGATTTATGCAAAAGAGCCATTAGGGGAAAAAAGCAGGTAGGAGGCACTACTTCATCCAATGGAATTCAGCCTGTATTCTGTCCAGGTGATTGAGTAATGAGATATTAAAAGAAATTAAACTTAACGATATGAAAAATAAAGCCTCAGATTTACTTACCAAACTGCATGCCCCAATCCCCAAGATAATTTATTCTTGTTACTTGATGTCCTAAAGCTTCTTTGAGATTTGCTATAAAATTTCCTAGTAAATCAATAAAATACACAGTTTCTCATTATCCATTTTGGTATAAGAACCATGTGCTTCTCTAACATCAAAGCATAATACAGAAAATTCTTTTGGCAAAATTTACTAACAATTTCTTTTTACTAAAACATTCATTATTGTGTTTTCATCTACCTTATGGAAAGGGAGTAAGGAATTATTTTGGAGGAGGTAGTTATTCTAAAGAATCTCACAATTTTCAACAACATTAATGGGGGTTAGGAACACATGTTCAAGTAATTGCGATTCCAAGTCAATTCCAAGGACAGAAAATAACAGAATCTCAGTAGTTAAAAAAGAAATATATAATTTGGCTATGTCCTAAAGAACCTAGCCATACCAATTTTTCTTTTTCTAAGTAGCCCATTCCACCTTCTTTCCATCACGAAGTCCATCCTCTCATGTTGCTCCCTAACTAACAGCACATAGCAGTCCAAGGCCTCCACCTTCCTGTACTGCTGATGCTGGTTTGACATTTGACCTCTATTCCACTCTCCTTCTAGTGTGCCCTCACATACTGCAGAGGCTGGAAAGCTAAAAATAACACTCCCCAGAATCTCTGGCAGTTAGGGTTCCAGAAGTCATTTAGGTTTGGGCAATCTGATACACTTTGTACGTGATCTAGAAGGCAGAAATGAGGTGGAAAGGGAGCTACCTTTATTTTTTCTGACAAGCACAGTAGCGGAGACTTTGTTTTTTAGTGGCATCACTATTAGAGGTCCTAGTGTCCTGTCATCTGACCTCCAAGGGAAGTGAAAGATAGGGTATGGGTGGCCTCTTTTGCTAGTTTGAATTCTAGAAGGCATGGCAGGAGTAGTGGTAGTTTCCTGACTGTGGCAGTGGCAGTGATCGCAGAAAAGGCAGAAGCTCCCTTGATGATCAAATTCTATGGTATAGTTTTGTGAGTCATCTATGTCAGCTTAATCCAAAGCTTCTTCAGCACTCCCAACAACTTTGCAAACTATTCGATATCCCATAGTAAATTCCTTCCTGCTTTTACTAGAGTGGATCTAGTTTTCTGCAAATAACCCCTCGCCAATATGCACAGCTGACAAAGTACTGCAGCTACTTCTCCAGTTTCCCTACTTCTTAGATTTTCCCAAGGTATATGGTCTCAGCAACAGGATTCACCTTTTGCAGCTGGTACTCAGACTATATTCCTATTTTTCTTAGCACCTTAGTATCTTATAAGTCCAACTAAATGTCTGAACCTAGGCTTTTGGAATTAGACTGCCTAATTTCAAATCCTGGCTGCAATACTTACTAGCTGTGTGATTTCGGGAAAGTTACTTTTGGTATCTGAGTTTCCTCATCTATAATCAGCAGTACTTAATAAACTGGGCTATTGTGAAACTAGTTGAGATAATACATGAAAACACTTAACATGGTAAGTTTCAATAATTATCTCTTCCTGGTTCAAATATTTCCCTTATCAACTGTCAAACAACTATCATGTTCAACCCTATGCTTTTGACTTACTCATGTAAGACAACAGCTTTTCTTATACATTGTATTTCTTATATTCTTTTTCATCAAGTCCTGTCATTTCCTCTCTTAAAATGCTGCTTGAGAACTTTGTAACAATGAGAGCTGACTAGTGCCGTAACAATCTATGCCACAAATACTGATTTCTCCAAGTCTTTAAAGTATTCCAGTACGGAATAAATGACTTTCTTGTAAGCATGCAAAAGACAGATCTCTATACTGGAAGACAGATTACATGAGATAAACTCCAAAATCCCTTCCAATTCTAATATTATACAATTCTAACTGCAGCTTTAAGATTGGGCTGCTACACAATGTCATGCTTTAAGTAAATGGAAACCATAAGCCTATTATACACTGAAGCATTACAGCCAAGAAGTACAACACTATAGTAATTTCTCTTTATTAGGATAGTCTTGTTTCAATTTTCAGTCTTGAAAACTCCAGTTAGTACTCACATGACTGAGTTTCTTTTATATAACAAATATGAACAAAAAAATTGGGAGGATGACTATCAATCCCATATAACTATTTTCATTTCAGCATCTTTTTCTTCTTCATATGCATACATATTTTTAACAAGTTAAAATCAAAACATACATACCAGTTAAACCTGGTTTCTGAGTTAATCTTTTGGTTTTGAAACAAATTCTTTTTGCTATTTCTAAACCAATTTTTTCCATTTTTTTGGTGATATTTAATTAGCATTAAGCTCATAATAAATTTCAACTTCTTTGTTTTTTGTCCTTTTGTTACTTAAGCCTTAAACCATTAGACTGTATCACCAAATACAGCCCTGAAAGGCATGCTCAGTATTTTCTGTGAAACGAATGACACTTACCTATGATGGTAGAACGCAAATGTCCAACATGAAATTTTTTGGCAACATTAGGTGAACTGCAAGATAATTGCAAAAGTTTACTTTTTCTGTTCTAAGAACAAGAGTTCTAAAATGAACTAGGTCATAGCTCCATAGTTTAATACAATTGTGGACTAAAGCCTTTGGTAATTTAGGGCAAAGATAGCTAAAGATTAGACATTTAGGGCAAAGATAAATTAGATCTCAGAAAGAACCATCCTTAGTGAAATTGATCCTCTGACTCATGAGGTAGTCACATAACATACGCAGAAGTGGCACACTTAGGAAGCAGGTACATTTGAGGACTGATAAAAAGATGAGGAAATTCAGAGATATGTTGTGATACAAACAATGTACATTATTAGAAATTAAGTTTAGTGCACTACTCCTCAGTTCTTTAACTTCTTAAAAATTACTGGGGACCCCAAAGAAATTTTGTTTATATGAATAATATCTATCAATATTTATTGTATCAGAAATTAAAACAAAAATATAGAACTATTTATATATAAAGCTTCCCAGGATAACCAGAAATAGGATTTACCACTCCAAATTCTCAAGCAACACATTTATTACTCTTGGTGGTTGAGAAGTTGTAATCAACAATTTAACAATAGCAAATGCTTCTAGAGCACACTATCTGACAGGCACAGTTTGACATACTTTACATGCATTAATTCACTTAATGCTCAGAAGAGCTGTGATGTAAGGTACTCTCATATTTGTGATGAGGGACTTGAGATACAAAAAGGAAAAAAGATAATGAAGCAAATTTGGCAATATCTTGAGGACTCTTGAACCTGGGTGATGAGCCTATGGGACTTAACATACCTTTCCTCTATTTTGTGTATGTTTGAAAATTTCTAAGTTTTTCAATATTAAAAAAAGATATATTAACTAGAACACAGCTGGTTAAAATTGGTAAAGGGACTTCCCTGGTGGCACAGTGGTTAAGAAACCTCCTGCCAATTCAGGGGACACAGGTTAGATCCCTGGTCCAGGAAGACATCACATGCCATGGAGCAACTAAGCCCATGCGCCACAGCTACTGAGCCTGAGCTCTAGAGGCTGCATGCCACAACTACTGAAGCTGAGGTGCCTAGAGCCCGTGCTCTGCAACAAGAGAAGCCACCGCAATGAGAAGCCTGTGCACCCCAACCAAGAGTAGCTCCCACTCACTGCAACTAGAGAAAGCCCGCGTGCAGCGAAGAAGACCCAATGCACCAGAAATAAAAATAAATAAATTTATATTAAAAAAGAAAAGTGGTAAAAACAGAGCTTAATCTTGGTCTGTCTCCAAAGCCTTGTTATCAATATTTCCCCTTTTAAGGGTATTACCATTTAAAAACTTGATCCTACAGATACCTGTGCACAATTGTGAAGTCATGAAACTATAAGGATACTCATTTTATCATTATTTAGAAAGAAAGCAAATGTTCTTCAATAGGGTTAAAACAACCAGCAAACAAGAAAGATATATAAAACACTGGTTTTATGAAACTAAACAACAGGACAGTGAAGGACTGTGATCCCTATGAGAACATCAGCCAACAGGGTGACCCTTAGGACTGCCTTACTAGCAATTCGGGAGATGTAGCTAAAGCAGAACAATCTATACCATGAAATGTTTATATTACAAAAGAAGAAAGGTTTCAAATCAATGACCTAAGGCTCTCCTATAAGAAACTAGAAAGGGAGGCTCAAACCAAATCCAAAGTAAGCAGAATAAAAGAGAGTAATACAGATGAAGGTTTAAAAAAAAAGAGAAACTGTTAGATATCCTAATCGCAGTGGTGGTGATGAGACCTGGACATCTTTGACAAAACTCATCAAATTACATGTTGAAATATGGTGAACTGTATTGTACTGTATGTAATTATACCTCAATAAAGATGATTAAAAAAATCTCCAGACAACAGAATACTATGAAACAATAAAAATAAGCCAGCCCTGGATGTACTGATATTAGAGGAATATAAGCTACATTGTTTGAAGAAAAAAGCAAGGAAAAGAACAGCATATAATGTGTGTGATCTGTTTACAAATGCAAAGAATATCTCTAGGTGGGTAAGCAAGAAACTGGTATTGGTGAATGCCTGTATGGAGAGAACTGGGAAACTAGGTTAGGGAGTACACATCCTTCTTACTGAATACCCGTCTGTAACCTTTGAATTTTTAAAAACTAGGTATTTATATTATCTGCCTAATAATAATAAAAAAGCTTTCTCATACCTTTTGCATTGTTTTAAAAAACTGAGTATAGTTGACTTACATTATAGAAGTTCCAGGCATACAACAGTGAATCACAACTTTGAAAGATTATACTCCATTTATAGTTATTATAAAATGTTGGCTATAGTCCCTGTGCTGTACAATATATCCTTGTATCTTATTTTATCCATCGTAGTTTGTATGTCTTACTCCCCTACCTCTACCTTGCCCCTCCCCACTTCCCTCTCCCCACTGGTAAACACAAGTTTGTGCTCTATATCTGTGAGTCTGTTTCTTTTTTGTTATATTCATTAGTCTATGTTTTAGGTTCCACATATAAATAATAACATACAGTACTTGTCTTTTTCTGTCTGACTTATTTCACTTAGCACAATGTCCTCCAAGTCCATCCATGTTGCTGTAAATGGCAAAATTTCATTCTTTTTATGGCTGAGTAGTATTCCATTGTGTGTGTGCGTGCACGCACGTGTGTCTGCTTTATCCAGTCATCTGTTGATAATACTTAGGCTGCTTCCATATCTTGCCTACTTCCATATCTTGCCTAGTTCAATAATGCTGCTATGAACATTGGGGTGCATGTATCTTTTCGAATTAGTGTTTTCATTTTCTTCAGATGTATACCCAGGAGTGATATTGCTGGATCACATGGTAGCTCCATTTTTAGCTTTTTGAGGAACCTCCATACTGTTTTCCACAGTGGCTGCATCAATTTACATTCTCACCAACAGTGCACGAGGTTTCCCTTTTCTCACATTTTTGCCAACATTTGTTATTTGTGGTCTTTCTGATGATACCCGTTCTGAGGTGTGAGGTGATATCTCCCTGTGGTTTTGATTTGCATTTCTCTGATGATTAGCCATGTTGAGCTTTTTTTTAAAAAATAAATTTATTTATTTATGGCTGCATTGGGTCTTTGTTGCTGTGCACGGGCTTTCTCTAGTTGTGGCGAGCGGGGGCTACTCTTCGTTGCTGTGTGCGGGCTTCTCACTGCGGTGGCTTCTCTTGTTGCGAGCACGGGCTCTAGGCACATGGGCTTCAGTAGTTGTGGCTCTCAGGCTCAGTAGTTGTGGCTCGCGGGCTCTAGAGCGCAGGCTCAGTAGTTGTGGTGCACAGGCTTAGTTGCTCTGTGGCACGTGGGATCTTCCAGGACCAGGGCTCGAACCCATGTCCCCTGTATTGGCAGGTGGATTCTTAACCACTGTGCCATCAGGGAAGTCCCCCATGCTGAGCATCTTTTCATGTGCCTGTTGGCCATAGCTTTTGTACTTTTTCTTTAGAATTAGAAGAACTGAGTCTATCTAGGGCTTCACAAAACCTCCCTTGAAATCATCAATTTGCCATTCTCTACATTCCTGCTCTGAAGGGAATACAATGATATGGAAAATACAAATTCAATTCCTTTGGCAATCAAAGTAACTACTATGAATACAATTTGGACACTTTACTGGAAATTAAAAAAAAATCTTTCATGTAATTTCCTCAATCTTGTAAGAAAAGAGATAATATTACTCTTATTTTCCATACAAGAAAAGAGACTAGAGAAATAAACTGTCCCATCCAAGATGACTGAATCAGTTACTAAGTGAAAATTGGTACCCTGATCTCCTGGACTTCCATATTACCAGAGGTCCTCAATTTGTTTTTTGAGAACACTTCACACTGGGGAACAGCAGGGAGTGGGGAAGATTGTGTTGACGAAAGAAGAGGAAAGGCTACCACTGCGGACTGTGCTCCTGCAGATTTGATTTGAACAAAATAGGAAAGGCTGACTGTAGAGAGGAGAGAGGCAACAGTAGTCAGCTTCAATTCTTACTCTACCTACCACGTGGAGCCCAAGCCCAGGGGGAACAGTCATCTACGCTGGCACTTTATCACACTGCTCCTGGATCAGACAAAATATAGGGAAACCAGCCACATATCAATATATCAGGGAGGCAGGAAAGGTTAAGGATACAGGATTCAGAGTTAGCTCTGTGACTATGAGCAGGTTCCTTGACCTATCACCACCATCATCATCTCAATATAAGGGGCAAGTTTCTTGAACACAGTGATTCTATCTCTTGCTTTGAGGGGAAAGTTGCCTGGTCTATTAGAGAAACTATGTAGTTACAGAAATTCTCTCCTCCCACCTCTCTCATTTTCAGGACAAATTCAAGAACAATGTTTTCTATCAGTTTTTACCCTCTCCTCTACCTGTTTGTCTCTACTTTGAAACCACAATGATAAGTGCCACAGCAACTGGAAAACTTCTAAGGGAGAAAGCAGCTATGGTCCCACGGCAATGCCAGATGAAAAATAACAGAGAGCAAAGATGGCTGCTGGGAAATGGACTCTGCTTTCATCAGCATTCAGATGCTCATTTAAGTTCCAGCTTTCCTTAACTGTTTTAGAAAAACGTTGAGAGAGGCAAATCCATAAGCAAATAAACTGCCCTTCAAAAAGCCTATAGACTACAACTCAAATAGAACATGTTATTTTTAGACATAAGCATAAACAAAAAAGAGCATTATATGGGAAACACAAACTTTGGAGAAAAGCCAAAGAATCAGTGAGCAAGAAAGACTACGGTCTTGGTATTTTGAGCTTGGCTGGGGAGAAGGGATGGTGAAGGGGAAGTGAACGTTGAGAAGAAGGCATTAAAAGTGAGCACTGGTGGCAACTTTTCACGTGTTCATGTTTCAAGAAACTTGTGATGGCACTATTTCAAGGGTGAATGTGTAGTAACATATATTATTCTACTTTGCTACTGATTTTCCTTTGCTGTTGGTTAGGTAAGAGCAAGGAGTGTACAAGTACTGAAGTACCTCCCCAGAGAAGGGTATGTGTCCTGCATCACTGTAAAGACATGAATGAAAAGAATTAAAGGTGGGCATCACTGTATAGACATGAATGAAAAGAATTAAAGGTGGCTACAAACTCTTTGCCACTCTCCGTTAAGAGTTGTAATCTACTCCCTTGCTCTGAATCAGGGATGATCTTGTGACTTGCTTTGACCAGCTGACAGGGACAGAAGTGATGATGTGGCTGTTACAAAACCAGATATTTTACTATCTTGGAGCCCTGAGCACCTCTGTAAAGAGGTCTGACTATTCTGTTGGAGCATGCAGAGAGAGAGATGCCTGGCCAGCCCTCAGGTGAGATGCCGGACAAGTAAATGAGCCACCCGGATTTCTAGCCCTAGTATAATGTCTAGATGACCAGAGTTGCATAAGTGACCACAGGCAAGTAAAAGAATCATTAGGCTATGTCCTCCCTGATTTCCTGGTCTACAGAGTCATGAACATTAAAGTGGTTGTTGTTTTAAGACACTAATCAGGAGTGTGGCAAACTTTTTCTTAAAGAGCCAGATAGTAAATATTTTAGGCCATCTGGTCTCTATCTCAATTATTCAACTCTACTGTACTCAACTGCCATTAGAGTGTGAAAGTAGCCACTGTGACAATATGTAAATGAATGTGCAAGCCTGTATTCCAATAAAACTTTATTTACAAAAACATGGCAGGCTGGATTTTGCCCATGGGCTAAAGTTTGCCAATCCCTGTATCAAGTTTTGTAGTGGCTTGTTATGTAAGAGATGACTGAAATGACGGCAACTTTCCTTGGGGGATGGCCTTAGTGTAGTTCCTCTCTGGGGTGAGGATGACTGCAGAAGTCCCTCTCTGTTCTTTTGATGCAACAACGTTTACACTAAACTTTAAATATCTTGATTGGAGCACACCGGTAGCATAAGATTTATTCATAATATATATCTGCTCCATAAAATGGTTAGCTTACTCAACAATCAGTCCTTATCATAAACAGATGAGTTTACCCAGTCTTAGAGGGTCTGCTTTTTCTAAGAACATGACTGAGCGGCAGAGACAGTGCAAATGTGGAATCCATAAAACCCATTCACCTCTGATTACCCCAGGTACTAATTATAACTAAGTTTAACTAAGTTATCATCATAAATTATAATAATGAGTTAGAAAACTTGAAATAATATCTGCCATGTCAATTTTTAAAAATCTTCCACAAAAACATATACTTAAGACAAAGGCTCTAGCAAGTTCTATCTTTCTAAGTGGGAAAACAGCTCATCGAAGCTCTTCCTTGGCTGTTAGGAAGGCAAATACAGTATCTCTAACAATGTTCAAGAGCTGTCATCCTGTCAGCTGTACCCTGAAAGTGACCCCTCTTCTCTTTTGGTTACCTAAAAGCAAGTCATAGATTAGATGGTTTTGTTGATGGCATATAAGAAAGTTATCATGAAGACTATTTAGAGGCACATTAAAACGTCAGGCTATTTCTTTGGTAATTTTAAATAATACGCATTACATGTAATAGACCTTGTGATGTTGGATTCGAATTGGTAACATCAGTAAAAATTGAGTTCCAGTAGTAATAAGCACTCCTACAGTCCAGAACTTGGCTTCTACATACCTCCCTCACAAAAAGGAACCAGGACTTCTTGGGGGACATGGACAATTCCAGGTCTGAGTAAGGCTGGAACATCTTATGCCAAAAAGAAAAGTACAGCAAGGCTTAAGGGGACATGCAAAGAGAATAAAGGAGCCTAATTTGGGATAATTTGAGTATAAAAACCAGTAATTTAAAAACAATCTTTTCCATGATCCAGCAATCCCACTTCTGGGTATATATCCAAAGGAAACAAATTATCTTGAAGAGAAATCTGTACTCCCATGTTCACTGCAGCATTATTCACAATAGCCAAGGTATGGAAACAACCTAGGTGTCCATCAGTAGATGAATGGATAAAGAAAATGTGGTATGTATACATAATGGAATATTATTTAGCCTTAAAAATGAAGGAAATTCTGTCATTTGCAACAACATGGATGAAACTGTAGGGCATTAAGCTAAGTAAAATGAGCCAGACAGAGGAAGACAAATACTGCATGGTATCACTTATATGTGGGATCTAAAGACTAAAAAGTCAAACTCCCAGAAACAGAGACTGGAGAAGTGCTTGTCTGGGGCTGGAGGCTGGGGGAAATAAGGAGAGGTTGGTAAAAGGGTGCAAACGTTCAGCTATAAGACGAATAAGTTCTGAGGACCTAATGTATAACAAAGTGACTATGGTTGATAACACTGTATTGTATAATTGAAATTTGCTAAGCAAGTAGAACAAATGTTCTCACACACATACACAAAAAGTAAATATGTGAGGTGATAGATGTATTTACTAACTCAAAGGGGGAAATCCTCTCACAATGTATACATATATCAAATCATTATGTTGTACACTTTATCTTACAATTTTATTTGTCAATTATACCTCAATAAAGCTAAAAATATATATACATACATTACAAACACAACAAAGCTTGTTCTCTGATAATCACATTACTCTGAAATTCTTAATATGATAGTAACCATTATCTGTGCTTTAGGAGTCTACTAAAAGGAAGAACGAGATCTTCCAAAAAAAAAAAAAAACCCACAAAACTGTTAATACATAATTAAAAAAGAAACATAATAATCAGTAGGTACTTTGATTAAAGTCCAAAATTTTTATTCATGGTTTAATGATCAACTCACTGTGATTTTAAGGAAATAATATAATATAACTAATTTTTAATTTTTCCATGTGTAATTCTGTGAGATCCCAGATGAAAACAGTAAAACACTCACCTGCCCAGCCAGTTGATTAACCAACACGTATGATGGGTAGGCACTCACCTGAACTCAACCACGATCTTCTTCTGGGGAAGGCCAGAAAAAAGTTCACTTTTTAATCCATATTTTGAGCCATCTTCAATCACTTCTTGTAGTACTGTCTGAAAAGTAAAAGGTATGGGATTTAATGAAGAAAAAATGTGCAATTTTCTTAATTATTTTGTTACTGAGAACTAACTATTGCTAATTTTCACATTCTAATTTATGGAACTGAGAATTTTATAGTATTGTTAGCAGTACCACCTTCTTCTATCGCTAATGCTAGTCAGAGCAGTCATAACACAAGTTAACATCTACGGGGCCTCTTTGCCCTTTTATACATCATGTCTATTCATCCTTATAGTAGCGAATGATGTAGATACTTTACAGATGAACAAACTGAAGCTTAGAGAGGTAATTGCCAAAAGTCCCACAGCAAATAGAAACAACAAAACCAGAAGCAGCATCTAATATCTTTTCTTTTTTTTTTTTTGGCTGTGTTGGGTCTTCGTTTCTGTGCGAGGGCTTTCTCTAGTTGTGGCAAGTGGGGGCCACTCTTCATCGGGGTGCGCGGGCCTCTCACTATGGCGGCCTCTCTTGTTGCGGAGCACAAGCTCCAGACGCGCAAGCTCAGTAGTTGTGGCTCATGGGCCTAGTTGCTCTGCAGCATGTGGGATCCTCCCAGACCAGGGCTCGAACCCATGTCCCCTGCATTAGCAGGCAGATTCTCAACCACTGCGCCACCAGGGAAGCCCCAGCATCTAATATTTATCAAATGCATATTATGTGCCAGGCACTGTACTAAACATTTTATATGTATTAATTCTCACAACAACCCTAAGAGATGAGTATATTTTTACAAATGAGGAAACAGAAGCTCAGACTGGTTAAGTAACTTTCCCAAGGTAATACTGCAAAAACTTTGTTCACTCCACAGCTTATGTGTTAACTCTGCATGGTGCTGCTACTTTTGTGATACTAATGATCACAGTAATGGTAGAAAATAAATAAAAATTTATAATTTAAGTTCCTCTTGGCTACATAAGGAAAAAGCAAGGAGATATCACAGAAACTGCCAAAACATATTCCAGGTTAAATAACATAGAATTACTGTATGGTTCACAAAATTCATACTTTATTTTTTGCTAACCATGATGATGCACTTATTTATGTATTTACTTTTTACTGTAGGATTTTGAAATTACTGATAGGTTTTGATTTACTCATACTGATATTTGCTTCACACACAATATTTGAAGTCCTAAAAATGTAGTTTATGACATGAAGGATTCTACTATCATAAGAGCTGGTTAAGACAGTCACTTTGGGACTTCCCTGGTGGCACAGTGGTTAAGAATCCCTGTGCCAGTTCAGGGAACATGGGTTTGATCCCTGGTCCAGGAAGATCCCACATACTGCGGAGCAACTAAGCCCTTGCGCCACAACTACTGAGCCCGTGTGTGTGAAGCCCGTGCTCCGCAACAAGAGAAGCCACTACAATGAGAAGCTCACGCACTGCAACAACGCAGAGAAAGCCTGCATACAGCAACGAAGATCCAACGCAACCAAAGACATAAATAAATAATTAAAAAAAAAAGACAGTCACTTAATGGAAAAGGCAGAGAAGGTAGTAGGAGGCAACAAAGCAACACTTTTAAGAAGCATCTATAGAGTGCTAGGCTCAAGCCTAGATGCTTCTTTGTTATCTTTTAAGCCTCACAATCTTAAAATGGGCAACACTTTCCATTTAATAGATGAAAGAACTAAGTGTGTATTTACCCAAGGACAAAGAAAATATTCTCTTCACTGACACTGTGCAATAGGACATACAGAGAAAGGACTAATATACAGACATCAAGTACAATAGTGCCTGTCCTACATGAGGGACCCATTTAATGTTTGGGTCCAAGAACATGGGTCACAAGAAGATTGCAAGTGGGAAGGTAAATGTAAATGAGAGGTAATTCATACTCAGATTATTCAAAGGTTAAGCCGCACTCATCCTTTTGACTTTCTATCCCCTTTTATGTAACAGATGGTAGACTCCACAAAAGGTTAACAGCGGTAAGTTAGAATTCTCTTTAACAAATGACCCTTGGTTCACTGATTTCGCCGGCATAAACAAAAAAAAAGCAACTTTAATAAAGGACGATCTTACATGCTCCACTTCCAAACCATTCACTGACAGTTCGACCTACCTGCTAACTAGCTAGCTTTTTTCTCTACCATTTCACTGAAAGTGCTCTCAAAATCAGTATTCTAAATGCCAAACCCAATCGAACACTTAAATCGTGTTTAATACATTACTTTTATGAATACATTCTTTTCGTAAAATTAAAAAATTAAACAAATTAAGGCTGAAGTCTATAGTCCCTTTTGTTCATCTGCCCTAATCCTGGTCCCTTCCTGCTTTCCCCCGGGGTAACTACCTTTCAAGCATCATTTTAGCTGATTACTATTCCCTTCTCCTTGCAACTACCCAGCTTCCTTGGTTGTAGTGACATCATTCTACTGAATTTTGCCTTCCTTTATTTCCTTTGAAGACCCCTCTTCCACTGCCTGCCCCCACTCCCTACCCTGTGCTCCTTTCTTGCTTCTAGCTCCTTACTTTACACTTCTCCTAGGTGTAAAGTCCTAAGATTTTACTACTTACCTACCAGAATCTTGTGCTACAGATTGATAGTCAACTCAGGATTAAACATCTCTCTCAGGCACTTCAAACAGAATATACTCCTCTTCCTTCAACGTTCTTCATTTCCACGAATTTCACTCCGAACCCCCCCAGCTAACCAAGTCAGAAACCTAGGAGGAGTTCCTAAGATCTACCCTTTTCCCTCAACCTCCAGAACCAACCACCTGTTAATCACCAAACCCTGTGCGTGCTGTCTCCTAAATATTATAATTTTCCCCTCTGCCCTGGTTTAGACTGTCATCATCTGTCAGCTACACCGCTACAAAAACAACTACAACAAAACAATAGCACCTAACTATTTTCTTATATAATATACATATTTAATCAGGTCTATGTTCTGTTTAAAGCCTTCAATGATTCCCTACCACTTAAGAGATTTTCCCAGTTTCTGGGTTTTTACTTTACATGCATATCATTTTTACTTTTAATTTTGAGGAAACTGATTTGTTGAAAGGCACATTGTAATATCCATAAAAATCACAAGTTATAAGTGTTAGTTTTTTTGATGACATATAACTATTAAAATGAAATAAATTTCGTAAGTGTAAGAAATACCAAAAAATCATGTGTGCCACCTGTGGTACACATAACACACCATGGAAAATAATGACAGAAGAAAAAGCTGAAACTCTTATGTAGAGCATGTAAGGTCTCTCATACTGTGTAATTTCATATCCTCCCCCATGCCATCCTATGTGCAAATCATACTCAGTCACCTCCTGATTTCCAGACAATGCCATGTTTTTGACTGTACTGTCCCAAACTGTCCCCTCTGCCTGGAATGTCTGCCCTTGTATCTCCCAAGTATATTCTTTATCTTCATCCCAATTCAAGGTTATCTCCTGTCTCCTTGAGACAGATTTACTTTGAGGGAGTAGGGGAAAAAAAAATTTACATGTACCTTTCTTTACACCAGGACTGCATCTTATACATGCCCTCATTATATGATTCATCCCACTGTCTAGCCATCACACATTACACTGTAATATTTTTTATGCTTTGCTTTTTTAGATCATAAGCTCCTTGAGGGCAAGATACATGCCATTTTGTCTTCAGATTTCAGTAATGCAGTCCCTGGCAAATAATAAGCAGGAAGTTTATTGAATTAGTGGGCACAAAGAAGAATGTCAGTGAGCTAGTAAAGTTCTCTGATATTTTAATAGAGTAAGTTAGAGGCCCATCTATTCACCAATATGTATGTTTAAAGGTAAGAGGTACTCAGTAATGTAAATGTAGGTACATAAAGAATCTATAACCAGAAATTAAATCTTTCAAAGGTTTAACTTTTTGGAATGCTTTAGCAAATTAACAAATATTCCAATAGGCGGGTGCTTTCTGTTTATCCACCACCATTATATTTTCTGCGAATGATTCTGTCATTTTATCTAATTCTTTATTGGTCAATATATATTTTAAATTTATTTTATATATTTATCTTTGGCTGCGTTGGGTCTTCAGTGCTGTGCACAGGCTTTCTCTAGTTGTGGTGAGTGGGGGCTACTCTTTGTTGCGGTGCACGGGCTTCTCATTACGGTAGCTTCTCTTGTTGCGAAGCACAGGCTCTAGGCCATGTGGGCTTCAGTAGTTGTGGCTCACAGGCTCTAGAGCATAGGCTCAGTAGTTGTGGTGCATGGGCTTAGCTGCTCCGTGGCATGTGGGATCTTCCGGGACCAGGGCTTGAACCCGTGTCCCCTGCATTGGCAGGCGGATTCTTAACCACTGCGCCACCAGGGAAGTCCCTGGTCAGCATTTCTTGACAGCTCTCAAAAGAACTTCTAAGGAAGTTACCACTACTTGACTGGTCAGCTCCTTAGTCAATAGCTGAAAAGTGCTTAATCATTAATTCTTTCCATGTGTTCAGCTAATTGACACTACCCATGACTTGAATGCATCCACTGCCTATTGACATAAACTCAATTAGTGAAATAATGAGCAGAGTTAGAGCCACTTAAATCAGTATCTCTTTCTTTTTTTCCCC
Source organism: Phocoena phocoena (assembly GCF_963924675.1). NCBI lineage: Eukaryota > Metazoa > Chordata > Mammalia > Artiodactyla > Phocoenidae > Phocoena > Phocoena phocoena. The sequence continues at coordinate 68,547,296 of NC_089230.1, read as the reverse complement.
TTAAATTTTGTTAGAGCATGCACAGTTGAATTTGACAAATAAAAATGCATGTGTGCATGTGAAATAAAAAATTGTATTATCCACTGTATATTTCTAAGGCACACCTAAAAAACAGGATTTTGTTTGCCTTTTTCCTATTTGGTTAAACTCATATTTTCTCTTTTTTCTCCCCATAAACTGAATTAACTATTATTCAAAGTTAGTTTCTTCTGCAAGTCATCTATAGACTACTGCCAGGTAGAAGTCTGGTACCAAAGTGATAGTTCTTCACAATGATAAGTTCTTCTAGCTTTGAAAAATGTATTATCTAGTCTCAGAGATTTGGCAGTTCCTACTACATTTAATTTTACATTTTAGCCTCCTACCTTTGATGATGATTTATATGAAGACATTATAAGCCATTATTAGTGATCCAAACCTAAGCTAACATTTAATCATCTCTGGTGCTGCCAGTGCCAGTAATTCAATTGCAGTGCAAGAACAGATACATTTTATGCAAGGCTAAGTTTGTACATGTGGAAACAATGATACAAATTCATAATTCTCTGCTTGAGGAGTAAGTTTTGGACATAGATCATTGGCTACATGTGAATCTCAATAACTTTAACATGGAAAAAAAAGTTTTATAATGGTCCTAAGAAGGATTGAATTTTCTTGATATGATCTGAAAACTTCAGGCATGCAAATGAACATTGTTTAAGGCCTGAAAATAATGGAGCCACGTGTAGAAGAAATTAGGCTTTGAGCAGATAAGAATTATTATTAAAAAATTGTAACACAGGTACATTCAATACTCCCTTTTTCAGACTATGGGTATTCACTGCTCTAGGATGTATCTTTACTGTGACACTGAGCAGGCTACTGTAAGCAATCTGCTGTTCCTTTAAAGAAAGTCACACTAATATCCAGATCCTCAAAGCTACAAGGAAGGGAGGGTTTCCATGTGAGAAACAGTGGCTGGACCTCAAAGCCCTAACTCTTTCCCTCCGTTGTCAATTGAGAAGGATTTGGGAATATATTTAATAAGTGAGCTAGTGGGCATCCTTAAACAGATAAAATCTCCTAGTTAATTAATTGTAATAAAGCATGAAAATTCATGGCCATTGAAATTTTAAATTATTAACTATGCCTTGCCTTGAAATATAAAGTATATTTCTTTCAGTTAAGCTGGCTATAAAGGCAAACTCCATCTACCGTAGCACATTTTCCCATAGTAAAATTGCCTATCAAATGGCCTAAAGTTTGGAAGGCATGTTGGCAAGTTCCATTTCTCCTTCCATAAACACTGAGACAGCAACTGGAGGAAAGAGTCACTTATTTAAAAATGGAACATTAGATTCACTGGTTTGCTAAGTTGACACGAAATGTTATCAAGAGCCCAACAAGTTGTAGACGCTTTTTAAAAAGCTCATAACAAATTTTTCTTGTCCTTGTGACGGATTTTGGTTTAACAAGTTTGTCTTGAACTAACAGTGAAAAAGATAAAAGAGTTCAAAGATCTAGAGACAAGCATGAAACACTAACTCTCCTTCAGAAGAATTATAGGGCTGATGGGTAAATGTCTGTAAACTATGTAACCTTGGGAAGAAATTATATTATTAGAAATTTTGGTTTTACAGTTATTTTCAATTCAAGACCATAGCATATACTAAGTCTGACCAATCCAACACTGGTGTGTATTTCTTTTTTTAAATTAATAGACCAAACCATGCATTATGATAAATTTTAAAGTTCAATTGAGATAAAACTGAACAAATGGTCTCATATCCAGGATTACTTGTCCTCCATGGGCTCACTCAAGGGAGACCCAATTCCTCTATGAGGTTTCCCCAACTCCTTCAGGTCATCCAGATTTTACCATATCTGATGTTTCTTATGCTTATTGTATCAATCACTTTTTAAAAAAAAATTTATTGTTTTATTAAAAGAACTGTCTTATGGTTTCTCTTATATAAATCTTATGCTTCCAACAGATTATAGGCTACCAGAGAGTGAAACCAGCAGTACTTTTCTTGTATTCAATATGGAGTCCATTAATTCATTTAACAACAGTTATCTCGCACCTACTGCATGCCTGGCACTGTGCTAGGAACCGGGTATGTGAGAAAAACAGATGCTATAAGTCCTAATGGAAATTAGAGTTTAAAGAGCAATAGGCATTAATCAAATTGGGAATTCCCTGGCGGTGTAGTGGTTAGAGTTCTGCACTTCCACTGCAGGGGGCACAGGTTTGATCCTTGGTCAGGGAATTAAGATCCTGCTTGCTGCGCGGCACAGCCAGGAAAAAAAAAAAAAAAAGAAGAAATAAAAAATTAATTAAAAAATAAAGTTATAGAAAAAAGAAGTAAGATAGCAACTACAGTAAGTTTTGCAAAGGAGACATATACAGTGTTGTGAGCGTATATGAATGAAGGGGTCAGAAAGGCACTGCTAGGGAACCTCAAGATCTGTAGGATAAGCAGATTTAACTTGGGGTGGCACTCCAGGCAGAGGGATCAGAATGTGCAAAGATTCTAAGGCAAGAGGAGGCACGGTAAGTTTTAAGAACTGGAGGGAAACCACTGTAGCTGAAGTAGAGGGAATGAGTGAAGGTGCAACAGCTGCAACATAACCCATTCTTACCTTTGTTAATAGTTCTCTGTTTATTTTGAAATTTACAGTCCCTGGACCAGTGCTGATTTCACTCACCACTGTGTCACATTTTAGCTGAAAAGATAACAAATCAAGTAAAACAGGCATGTTATGAAATAGGCTTAATGAGCTTTGTAGCTCTGATCCTATCAGATTGGCTCCCAAGGGCAGCAGGTGGGTCCTCTCTCACAGTCATTGTGTCTGGACCTCGGCTTTAGCCCATCTCCCCAGTTCTGTCATTCTACTTGCATTTACACGTTTTCTTCTTTTCCGGGCTAGAATGCTACTCTGTATTCGAAGTCTCTCTCTTCCACCTTCCCATTCTCTCACTTCAAATTCTCTTTCTAACGTGGAAAAAAGGGAGCATCACTTTACCCCCACCCTATGTACCTTGACATGCAATGAATTCTTTTTATTTCATCCGCCTTGCATGAGAGTGACAGAACATGACATTCTGTCAGGGCATCCGCTAGAACAACTCACACCCACACATAAAATGTAAATAATTTAAATGCTCGGTCTTCAATGGATACGCTTTACATTTTTAACCAACTAGATGTTCAAAGCACCCGAGACATCCATGAAGCATGAAGAAATTCCTGCTGTCACTGAGGAGCCACTAGCCTTTATTTTTGAGAACTCACAGGAGAAGGAGGAAATAAATCTTGTAATTAGGATAATTTTATTCCTGGTATACTTCCTGATAAAAATCTGGGGTAATTTTTGTGGTCAAATAAACATTTACTTAGCTACCAAAGCTCCTTTATCATATTCATTCTTTAAACATTTTTTTCTATGAAAGTGACTTTCATTGGACTCTTCAGTGTGCCCATGCCCTCTTCTGTGTCACATGTAATAACCTTATTTAAAAAAAAAAACTTCCCCCAAACCTGCTTTTCTGAAGGTATTACGCTAACAATTTAGATGTGGTCATTCACCACAATCCTTCCAATTCCTCTTTTAGATACGGAACCCATCAGAGAAATTAGAAATGGAAGAGGTTTGTTAAATCATCTAACCACTTCTTCTCTGCAATCATGATTCTATTTACATCTAATCATTTCTTCTCATATTTTAACGTTCATCTTCCCAGAAGCTTATTTTTAAAACTGCAACCCACTGCTCTAATTTATCAAGCTTGTTCTCCTAAATTCAGAAGTCCATCCAGCTTCAATCTGTAAATTTAATTAACACTTCAGTCTTCCTGTAAGTAGTTAATCAATAACTTGAATAATGTCAGCTCAAGAGGAATGTTTTATACCTGATTTCAAAAACCATCCTAACCTTATAGTATGCAGCTAAAATAAATTTAAATTATACTTTTCAAGGTGCCTTGGAAAAAAACGCTATTAAATTCATTATTATGGCTGAGATAGCCTGCAGAGATAGCTTGCAGAGTAGTTTTTTCTTTGAAATACTACATTTATTATAATGTCAAAAAGAGATAATAGTGCTAAAGTACCTTCTCTGCCAGTCTCACGGTTTGAAGTTGAATATCTGGTCTTGAATGGTCATTGTTGTTTTCCAATAGAGAATCCACAGAAAGCTGAAAGTCAGCTACCTCTCTAAAGACAGACATTGAAACAGGAAAAGGCTGTTACCTTAAAAACATTACTAGTGTAACAAACAAACAAATGAAAAAGACTAATTACTCTGTGTTCTCTACATTGACACAATTTTATCAGAAGGAATTACACTTTCAAAATATAAAGGAATCAGAAATATCATCACCTTGTATTGATTTAGAACTTTATCTTGCATCACCTTACAAAACTCTTCCGCTTCCCTTACCTAGTTGTAGCTTTATGATATCTCTGTGGGAGAGGCAGAGCAACCACCTTATTTGATAGATGTGAACAATTATGTCCGGCAAGTTCAACGTCTCCCCTAAAAAATCCTCCTGCAACTAATAAGCAGACTCAGTAAAAAGCTCAAGTCTCTTGACTGCTTCTATCAGTACAAATCTTCTTCCACTATTCCACAAGCTTCCTTCATTCAAGTCCCTTCACTGACCTTCAAATGACCAAAGCACAATTTTTTAAAAATGTTGTAATCTGAGTTTCAACATGAGAGGAAGAATATTCTTCTTAACACTGAGTAGTTCCTTAAGGAGGCAGACAGTGCTGTTCTTTTCATTGGGCTGGTGATGAAACAATGCAAAAACAAAGAAACCAAGAAAGAAACACAAAGCAACCAGTTAGTGAAAACAATCGTTTGCTTCAGAAGAGCAGTTATCCCTAGGAAAGGATGGTAGGGAGTGGAATCAAAGAAGTATATACAGGTGGCTTCAATGGTATCTATAATGTTTGATTTCTGAAAACAAAAATTTGGAAAAAAATTAAGACCTGACATATCCGAAAGTGAGCATGAGTGTTCATTACATTATTCGCTATAAATTTTCTGCAGTTTGAAATCTTCTAGGTGTAAAAATAATTTTAATTAATATACAAACATCCACATAATTACCAACACTGAACATCCTCTGATGTTTAATAATGAACTAGAGAATGAGACTTCATGGGCAGGATAAGTGGGTTGAACCATTATCTGTCTAGCCCATCTGTAATGCAAAATAGAGGAGCACAAATCACTTCCTTCTTACCACTCTTGAAATTCAGGCACATGTCTAAAAAATTCTGTGTGGCTTCTAATCACATTAAAGAATCTAGTCAATAATGACCATTAAGAATTTTCCTGAGCCTTGAGAAGTGACCAGGGTGGCAGAATCGAAGACCCTGAGCTTCCTTCCTTCCACATGCACACCAAAATTGCAGCGATTTACAGAGCAACTATCCATGAAATCCACCTGAAGACTAGGAGAAACTATCTCCTACCACTAAGGAAGGAACCACAATGAAACTAGTAAGGGGCAGAGATTGGGAGAGTCAAGACCCACAAATGGGAGGATAATTACAATTACAGAGGTTTTCTCCAAGGAGCAAAGCCCCACACTGGGCTCCCCAGCCTGGGGGTCTACACTGGGAAGATGAGCCTGCAGCATTTTGGTTTTGAAAGCCGGTGGGGCTTACTTTCAGGAGAGCCTGAGGACTGTGGGAAATATAAACTCCACTCTTAAAGGGTGCACACAAAATTTCACAAGCTCTAAGACCAGAGCAAAAGCATAACTCGAAAGGAGCATGGGTCAGACCCACCTGCAGATCTTGGAGAGCCTCCCAAAGAGCAGGAGGCAAATGGAGCTCACCCTGGGGACAGAGATGCTGACAGCAGCCAATTTAGGGAGCTCACCCTGTCAGGACACTGGTGCTGGTACGTGCCATTTTGAAACCCTCCCTCTAGCTTATTAGTGCTGGGACCCAGCTTCATGCACCAGCTAGTCCTCACCACCTCTGGGATACCCCAGGCCAGGGACCTGGCCCCACCTACCAGTGGGCTGACACTAGCCCAGGGACCCCCAAGCTGCCAGAGGTGGTCATAGGACCCTCTTTACCCAGTGGGGTGGACACCAGCCCTGCGACTCCCTAGGCCCTGCAGCAAGAGACACAGCTTTGCCCACTAGTGGGCCAGCATTAGACTCTGGACCCACTGGGACACATCCCCACCCAACAGAACGCTGACATCACCTCCAGGATAGCTTGGGCACCTCAGCCAGCCATGTCAGGATATGACCACACTCACCAGTGGGCCATCACCAGCCCTGTCAAGAATCGACCCTGCCCACCAGGAGGCCACCACCAGCCCCGGGACCACCCAACACCAATGGCCCTATCCGTCAGCAAGCTAACACTAGCTCTGGGACTCTGAGCCCTGCAGCCAGCCACCCCAGGACTTAGCTCCCCACCAGAGGGCCAGCATTAACCCCAGGACCCCCTGCAGCTCTGTAGCCAGTCGCCTTCTGACCCAGCCCTGCCCCACCTGCTGGCCTGCACCAGGCCCTGGACTCCCCTGGCAACACAGCCAGCCACACCAGGACCCAGCCCTCCTGACCAGCCTGTCAGCACCAATAATTGGACGCATCAGGCCAAGCAGCCAGCTGGGCAGGGACATAGCCCCACCAGCTGCCCTGGGACTTGGCCTTGCCTACCAGTGAGCAGGCACTAGCCCTGGAACCTACTGGGCCTTGGCCCAGCCCTAGTGGGCTGACACCGACACTGGGACCACTAGGGCCTTGCAGCTACAGATGCCAGGACCTGGCTCTGCCCACCAATGGGTCGGCACTAGCCCTAGGACCCACTGGGGCTCTATAGCCAGTTGCTTGGTGACCAGGCCCCAGCCATCTATTGGCTGGCACCAGGACCTGGACTCCCCTGGCCATGAGTTCCACTGCACCAGGGTCTGGCCCCACCTACCAGTGACTGGCAGCCTTCACACAAGGCAGGGCCTGGCAACCCACTGTCCTACCCACAAAAGAGCCAGGCCTACTTGCATGCCCACAGTAGTCAGCCTGCCACAATAGAGAGACCCAAAAAGCCCACATAGGGGACACCCCTAAAGCATATGACTCTGGTGACCAGAGGGGAGCGTGCTGCTAGGACCCATATGAAGTTTTCTACATAGGATCACTTATCTAGAATAGGAAATGTAACCAACCTACCAAATACATAGAAATAAAAACAGAATTAGACAAAATGAGGTCTCAGAGAAATACATTCCAAATGAAGGAACAAGATAAAACCCCAGAAGAAGAGCTGGGTGAAGTGGAGATAAGCAATCTACCCAATAAAGAGTTTAAGGTAATGATCACAAAGATGCTTGGGGAAATGGATGAACAGAGGGAGAAGTTTTAAACAAATAGAAGATATAAAGTAGAATCAAACAGAGCTAAAGCATACAACAACTGAAATAAAAATACACTACAAGAAATTAATAGTAGACTAGATGATACAGAGGATGGATCCGTGAATTGGAAGAGCAGTGGAAATTACTACTCTGTGGGCTGAAAAGAAGGGAGTGGATGATATATTTACAGCAACAAAAGGGAAAAAAAACCCCTACAACCAAGAATACTGTATCTAACAAGGCTTTCATTCAGATTTGAAGGAGAGATCAAAAGCTTTACAGACAAGCAAAAGCTAAGAGTTCAGCACCATGAAACCAGCTTTAAAAGAAATGTTAATGGGATGGAAGAATATTGTTAAAATGACCATACTACCCAAGGCAATCTACAGATTCAATGCAATCCTTATCAAAATATCAATGGCATTTTCCATAGAAAAAGAATAATTCCAAAACTTGTATGGAAACACAAAAGACCCAGAATAGCCAAAATAATCTTAAGAACAACAAGCTGAAGTATAACACTCCCTGATTTCAAACTATGCTACAAATCTACAGTAATCAACAGTATGGTACTGGCACAAAAACAGACATATAGGGACTCCCCTGGTGGCGCAGTGGTTAAGAATCCGCCTGCCAATGCAGGGGACACAGGTTCGAGCCCTGGTCCGGGAAGATCCACATGCTACAGAGCAAGTAAGCCCGTGCACCACAACTGCTGAGTCTGTACTCTAGAGCCCGCGAGCCACAACTACTGAAGCCCATGTGCCTAGAGCCCATGCTCCGCAACAAGAGAAGCCACCGCAATGAGAAGCCCTCGCACCGCAACGAAGAGTAGCCCCTGCTCACCGCAACCAGAGAAAGCCCGCGCGCAGCAACAAAGACCCAACACAGCCAAAAATAAATAAACGAAAAACAAACAAAAAAACAGACATATAGATCAATGGAACAGAATAGAGAGCCCAGAAATAAACCAACATTTATATGGGCAACTCATCTACAACAAAGGAGGAAGAATATACAATCGAGAAAAGACAGCCTCTTCAATAAATGGTGCTGGGAAACTGGACATTTACATGCAAAAGAATCAAAATGGACTACTCTCTCACACCATGCACAAAAAAGAAATTCAAAATGGATTAAAGACTTAAATGTAAGACCTGAAACAATAAAACTTGTAGAGGAAAACATAGGCAGTACATTTTTTTTTTTTTGCAGTACGCGGGCCTCTCACTGTTGGGGCCTCTCCCGCTGCGGAGCACAGCCTCCAGACGCACAGGCTCAGCGGCCATGGCTCACGGGCCCAGCCGCTCCGCGGCATGTGGGATCCTCCCGGACCGGGGCACAAACCTGTGTCCCCTGCATCGGCAGGCGGACTCTCAACCACTGCGCCACCAGGGAAGCCCAGGCAGTACATTCTTTGACACTGGTCTTAATAATATTTTTTTTTGCATATGTCTCCTCAGGCAAGGGAAGCAAAGCAAAAATAAACCAATGGGACCTAATCAATGTAAAAAGCTACTGCACAGCAAAGGAAACTATCACCAAAATGCAAATCACCTACTGAATGGGAGAAGATATTTGCAAACAATATATCCAACAAGGGGTCAATATCCAAAATATACAAAGAACTCATACAACTCAATATCAAATAAACAAAAAACCCAATTAAAAAACGGGCAGGGTTCCAGGATTGACATTTTTCCAAAGAAGACACACAGATGGCCAACAGGCACATGAAAAGTTGCTCAACATCACTAACCCTCAGGCAAATGCAGATCAAAATTACAATGAGGTATCATTCCTACCTGTCAGAATTGCTATTATCAAAAAGACGACAAATAATAAGTGTTGGGAAGGATGTGGAGAAAACGGAACCCTCATGCACTGCTGTTGGGAATGTAAATTGGTGCTGCTACTATGTAAAATAGTATGGAGATTCCTCAAAAAATTAAAACTAAGCTACCATACAGTCTATGAATTCCAAGTCTGGGTATTTATCCAAAGAAAATGAAAACACTAATTTGAAAAGATATGTATACCCCTATGTTCACTGCAGCATTATTTACTATAGCCAAGATATGGAAGGAACCTCAGTGCCCATCAATACATGAGCAAATAAAGAAGATGTGGTATGTGTGTGTGTGCGCGCGCACACACACACACACACACACACACACACACACCACACTGGAATATTATTCAGCCATAAAAAGAATGCAGTCTTGCCATTTGCAGCAACATGGATGGACCTAGATGGTATTCTACTAAGTGAAATAAGTCAGACAGAGAAAGACAAATACTGTATGATTTCACTTAATTGCAGACTCTAAAAAACAAAACAGATGAACAAACATAACCAAACAGAATCATAGATACAGAGAACAAACAGGTGGTTGCCAGAGGGGATGGGTGTAGGGGGAAGAGAGAATGAGGAAGATTAAAAGGTACAAACTTTCAGTTACAAAATAAATGAGTCACAGGTATGAAATGTACAGTGTGGGGAATACAGTCAATAATTATGCAATGCCCTTGCATGGTGACCAATGACAACTAGACTTAACATGATCATTTTGAAATGTACAGAAATCACTATGTTGTAGAAAATGAATAGTGTTGTAGGTCAATTATACTTCAGAAACAAACAAGCAAACAAACTAACAGACTCCTAGAAAAAGAGATCAGATTTGTGGCTACCACAGGTGGGGGTTAGGGGGAGGGGGAATTAGATGAAGGTAGTCAAAAGGTACAAACTTCCAGTTATAAGATAAATAAGTACTAGGGATATAATGTACAACATGACAAAGATAATTAACACTTGTATGTTAAGAGAGTAAATCCTGAGAGTTTTTATCACAAGGAAAAAATTTTTTTTCTCTATTTCTTTAATGTTGTCTATAGGAGATGATGGATGTTCACTAAACTTACTGTGGTCATCATTCCATGACAATATGTATGCCAAATCACGATGCTGCACACCTTAAACTCATACAGTGCTGTATGTCAATTATATCTCAATAAAACTGGGGGGGCGGGGGAAGGATTCTCCTGCGCCTTAATCCATTATCCAGCAGCCTAGTGTGGATTACACTTATCAACCCGAACTCATCTACCGACATTTGAGGTGTAACCGAAGACCCAAATTCAACTCTTAATCAGTGTCTGTGTGCTCTTCGGCTTGTTGCTTAATTTCTTTTGTAGCACAGTAAAATGGTGATGATAATGGAACCTACTTAAGTTCTGGTAAAATAATCCTAGTTCTGATGTTAAATAAAAATGTTAATACAGTACCAAGCCATGGGGAATTATTCTGTCTGTAGTTCTTCACTTACTGGATTGGTTGGCAAACCATTCTGTTTCTTTTCTAGGACTATTCTCTAATGATTACATAACAATTCAATTTTCTAAAGATTCAGTTTAATTGTGGAAACTCATATAAGGTTTGAATATATTTATTCTTACCAAAGAACTCTGATAATTTAGTCAAGTATTTGTGCCAATAATGTGGGAAACTGAAGACATTAGTCTAACAAAATGGGAATAACAGAAAGATTAAAAAAATAAAAACCATATAAAGTTAAAATAAGAGCTATAACAGCAATATTAATTGAAAATAAAGATTTGAATGTACCGAAGACTAAATAATGATTTGACATATAGCTAAGATGCTTTCTTTTTTTTAAATTGAAGTACAGTTGATTTACAATGTTGTGTTAATTTCTGCTGTACAGCAAAGTGATTTAGTTACACATACATACATATATACATACATTCTTTCTGATATTCTTTTCCACTATGGTTTATCTCAGGATATTGAATATACTTCCCTGGGTGGGATACTTTATAAAAGGTTTAATATGACCATAAACCTACAGAATGGCTCTCAAACATAAAGAAAAACCCAAACAGGTCACACGATTTTCTATAGATGGTTTAAAAAGTTAATAGTACAAAGTATCCAAAATTTTATTTGAGACATAAATAATAAACTAATTCAATTTAAAAATTCTGAATAAAATCAAATATTTTCAAGTAGTTCAGTGGTATAAGGACAAATTTAAAAAATCCTCCTTTTAGGCCAATAATAATGATTAACACCAATTTATTAAACTAAGAATATTTAAAAAACAAATTCTGTGCTGGGTTATTTGCTAGTATGAAAGGACCCATAGAGAAGTAAATGCTTCAGGGAGGTGAGGGTAATCAACCAGACTTGATCCCAGTTTTCCCTTTTGGGAGATTTTAACTATACACCCACAAAAAACTTCTGCTTTGTGTATTCAGTGAAGTAATTTTTTTAAATTGAAGTACTGTATAGTTGATTTACAATATTGTGTTAGTTGCAGGTGTGCAGCAAAGTGATTCAGTTACACACTCACACGTGTGTGTGTATATATATATATTCTTTTCCACTATAGGTTATTACAAGATATTGAATATAGTTCCCTGTGCTATACAGTAAGTCCTTGCTGTTATCTATTTTGTATATGGTAGCGTGTATCTGTTGATCCCAAACTCCTAATTTATCCCTCCCTCCCCTGCTTCCCCTTTGGTAGTCATAAGCTTGTTTTCTGTGTCTGTGAGTCTGTCTGTTTTGTAAATAAGTTCATTTGTATCATTTTTTTAGATTCCACATATAAATGATATCATTTGATATTTGCCTTTCTCTGACTTACTTCACTTACTATGGTAATCTCTAGGTCCATCCATGTTGCTGCAAATGGCAATATTTCATTCTTTTTTATGGCCGAGTAATATTCTATTATGCATGCATGTGCGTGCATGCACACGCACACGCACACACACACACACACACACACACACACACACCCCATCTTCTTTATCCATTCCTCTGCTGATGGACACTTAGGTTGCCTCCATGTCTTGGCTATTGCAAACAGTGCTGCTATGAACATTGGGGGGCATGTATCTTTTCAAATTAGAGTTTTTGTCTTTTCCGGATATATGCCCAGGAGTGGAATTGAGTTTTTGGTGTTTTTTTTTTAAAACAAATCTCCATACCGTTTTCCATAGTGGCTTTACCAATTTACATTCCTACCAACAGTGTAGGAGGGTTCCCTTTTCTCCACATCCTGGAGAGGCAATTCTTGAATTTGAGCTATGTAAAAAGTCAGAACTGAAACAATCTAAATGTCCATCAACAGGGCAGCGTTAAGAGTAAGCCATTGCTAAAAAGTGGTATTTTCAAAGAAATGATGCCAAGAGAAAGGGTTCAAAATCATACATACAGTTGTTTTATAGCTATGACTTTAAGGCTGAAAGACATATTCAAAGAGAAAAGAGAAAAGATATACCAAATTGCTAACATCAGTTGTCTTACTGTATGTAGTAAGAGTATTGGGGATTTTTTCTTCTTACTCTGTTTTTTCCTGAATTTCCTTAAAGTTATGTTTTGCTTTCATGACAGAAAAACTAATTTGAAAAAATCCCTTTAAAATGACATAATTTCTAGACTATGAAAAGCAGCTGTCAAAATAGTCCACTGTGAAGAAGGAGAGTGGGTAGGGGTGTAGACAACACAAAACTGGCCACGTGCTAATGATCGTGAGTGATGGGCACATAGGGGCTCACTAAACTATTCCCTCTACTTTCATATCGTTTATAATTAAAAAAATAAGTTTAAAAAGCAATAGCTACTGGGCTTCCCTGGTGGCACAGTGGTTGAGAGTCCGCCTGCCGATGCAGGGGACATGGGTTCGTGCCCCGGTCCGGGAAGATCCTACATGCCGCGGAGCGGCTAGGCCTGTGAGCCATGGCCGCTGAGCCTGTGCGTCTGGAGCCTGTGCGTCTGGAGCCTGTGCTCCACAACAGGAGAGGCCACAACAGTGAGAGGCTCGCGTACCGCAAAGAAAAAAGAAAAAAAAAAAAAAAAAAAAGCAATAGCTACTTCCCTATTGCTTCTGAGAAGCTGCTGTGGTTTCAGTCTGAAATCCATAGATCTGAGTAGTACTGGCTGGTAACAAAGTTACTAATTCTGTCTACTACAAGCAGTATTAAACAGGAATTTCACCACAGTTGAAAATACAGCTGGGACTTCCCTGGCAGTCCAGTGGCTAAGACTCTGCATGTCCATTGCAGGGGGTGTGGGTTCAATTCCTGGTCAGGGAACTAAGATTCTGCTGTCGTGGACAAAAAACAAACAAAAAATTTCAGCTGACCCTTAAACAACTGGGGAGAGTTAGGGGCACTGACCATCCGAGCAGTTGAAAATTCCAGTGTAAGTTTAGTCAGCCTTCCAAATCCACGGTTCTGTATCCACGGTTCAACCAACCATGGATCATGCAGTACCATAGTTCAGGCTAGGTGAAAAAATCCACGTATAACTGGACCCATGCAGTTTAAACCCATGTTGTTCAAGGGAAAACTGTATAACTGAATTAGGAGACATGAGCAAATGGATTCATATCACATTAAATAAACCAAATTAACAAAAATAAAATTTCTTAATTCTCCTGGCATGTTATAGCGTTTTAGAATCAAGTTAGAAATATAGAACAGTTAGCCTTTTGACTTCCCTGGTGGTGCAGTTGGTTAAGAATCCACCTGCCAATGCAGGGGACGATCCCTGGCCAGGGAAGATCCCACGTGCCGTGGAGCAACTAAGCCCTGGCACCACAACTACTGAGCCTGGGCTCTAGAGCCCGTGAGCCACAACTACTGAAGCTCACACGCCTAAAGCCCGTGCTCTGCAACAAGAGAAACCACTGCAATGAGAAGTCTGCACACAGCAACGAAGAGTAGCCCCCGCTCACCGCAAGTAAAGAAAGCCTGCATGCAGCAATGAAGACCCAACACAGCCAAAAAAAAACCCCAAAAAACAAGAACAGTTAGGCTTTGTTTTAGTACCCTAAAGAATAACTGGGTTTAGGAAGGCAAAGCTAGGGTTTTCCTTTGTTGTAAACAAATTTAATATGCAGAATTTTAGACTGGTAGCCTAGAAAAATTGAGGTCCTCTCCAATATTTATTTTCTATAAACCAAAGTCCTGGTATTTCAGATTGTTAAAGTAGAGCTACCCAAAGGAACTGCAAGCAGGTAAAGAAAATCTTATTCAAAAGAGGGGCCAAGACAGCAGGCGCATGGAAAGATGCTCAGCATCACTAATTATTAGGAAAACGAAAATCAAACCAATAATGAGATATCCCCTCACATCACAATAGGTACTGTCAAAAAGGTGAGAAATAAGCGTTGGCAAGGATGTGGAGAAAAGGGAACCCTCATACACTGTTGGTGCGAATGTAAATTGGTGCAGCCACTATGGAGGTTCCGCAAAAAGTTAATAGAACCACCATATGATAAAGCTATCCTACTTCTGGGTATTTATCAAAAGAATATGAAAGCACTAATTTGAAAAGATATAAGCACCCCTATGTTTACTGCAGCATTATTTACAATAGCCAACACATGGAAACAATCTAAGCGTCCATAAATGAATAAAGATGTGGTTACATATATACAATGGAATACTACTTAGCCATAAAAGAAATAGTCATTTGCAGCAACATGGACGGACCTAGAGATTATCATACTAAGTGAAAGTAAGTCAGACAGAGAAAGACAGCTATTGTATGATAGTGCTTATATGTGGAATCTAAAAAAAAGGGTACAAATGAACTTATCTACAAAACAGAAATGGAGTTACAGATGTAGAGAACAAACTTATGGTTACCAGGGGGTAAGGTGGGGGAGGGATAAGATTGGAATTGACATATACACACTACTATATATAAAATAGGTAACTAATAAGGACCTACTGTATAGCACAGGGAACTCTACTCAATACTCTGTAATGGCCTATATGGGAAAAGAATCTAAAAAAGAGGGGATATATGTTTATGTATAACAGATTTACTTTGCTGTACATCTGAAACTAACACAACACTGTAAATCAACTGTACTCCAATAAAAAATTTTTTAAATGGAGATGTGGTATATATATAAACAATGGAATACTACTCAGCCATAGAAAAAGATGAGATCTTGCCATCTGGGACAATGTGGATTGACCTCGAGGGTATTACACTAAATGAAATAAGTCAGACAAAGAAAGACAAATACCATATGATTTCACTCATATGTGGAGTATAAGAAATAAAAACAAAGTAAGTGAACAAACCAAACATGCAGCTACAGAGAGAGAGTGGTGGTTACCAGAGGGGAAGGGGTGGTGGGGCAGGGGGCAGGGTGAAATGGGTGAAGGGGATCAGCTGTATGATGACACACGGAAACTGAAGTTTTGGCGATGAGCACGCTATACTGTTTAGAGAATGCTGTGCACATGAAATTTATATAATGTTATAAGCCAATGTTACTTCAATTAAGAAAAAAGACAAAAAGATGGGCCAATACGGTTCAGCTTATTAAAGGTCTTTGAAACATAAAATAAAAACTGAGACATTCCCATTATTATGCAAAATGTCCTTTACAGATTTTATGAAATAGGTAACTGGTTTGCAACATTACATTAATTTACATATAATTATATGGCCCATCTTTTGGTCAGTGGTTGCCTCTGTTCTTGGAACTCAGTATAGATGAAGTTGTAGCAGGCCATTTTAAAGATGCTCTCTTTTACAAGGCCATAAGTAGCCTTTCTCTTCTCCACTCATCTCTTTGTCCTATTCTGGGAAAAAGAACATTCATTCTATTCAATCTTAAAATCCTGACAAAGTTAAGGGGACAAAATACAAGGACATAATGGTATCATTATATCATAATGGAACAATGATAATTTAAGCTTAGGGCTTAAATGCCTACTATGTAGCTAATTTCTTGTCATTATCAATTAACGGAGAGGGTATTTTATCCAAGTTTTGAAGTTTTCTAGCCAACTCGTAAACAGGTATCAATAAGAATGACCAAACAAAAGAGGTATCTCTCTGAATCCAAGAAGCAACTATAGGTTGTATGTAGTCCTAACCAGTAATTCTCTATCACTGGGGGGGCCTCGAATGGAAACAAGCAAAAAAACCAAAACCTGCAAAAAAATATCTAGCAGGTAAATATAGCACAATAGTATTCAAGTATTAGATAGGTGTAAAATCTCTAAGATCCCTTTAAAAACTGATTTTCTAACTACAATCTAACTACAACCTTAGTTCTTTTATTTGCTGTTACAGAATTAAATTCGAACCTCATTCCAAATTTTTCTTAAAGACTGCCATAATTATAGTTATTAGAATAAACATCAAAACATGAGAATACTAATATCATCTGCCATGTCAGTATGTAAAATACAGATTTTAATTTTACTATTTAAATCCATGGGAATAATAGGTTAAATCATATATTAAGGTTAATTTCAAGGACTATTTTGTAAATTGAAGAGTAACTTTTTTTGTATATTGACAAAGCCAGCAACATTCTAGATCATTACAAATATATTATACTTAACTCTTTTCTGGAAATTGGAACTGCAGATATTGACTTGATCAAGTATTCTGGAGGAAGATCCAACACTCTTGAAAGCTAAAAATCAAAAAGAACAAACAGCACAAGATTGTTAATATATTTGTTCCAGATTCAATAGAATGCTACTCAACAATTGAAAAAAAATATTGAGACACAACACAAATGAGCTACAAATGCACTATGCAATGTGATAAAAGCCAGACTCAAAAGGCTATATAATGTATGATTCAGTTTATTTGACATTCCGGAAAACCCAAAACTGTAAGGATAAAGATTAGATCAGTGGTTGCCAGGGGTTGAGAAAAGGGTTTGACCATAAACTGGCAAATAGAACTGTTTACCAAAAAGGATGAATTTTATATTTATAAATTTTAAAAACTTTTTATTTGTTTATTTTTTACAAAAAGAGAAGGGATGAACTGCTGGGACCAAAGATAATTTTCCTTTTAATTCATTCATAAAATCTTTTTGTGTTAGGCACTGTTTTAGGAGTTGGGGATACAGCAGTGAATAAAAGAAAAAAAATCTCATGCTATTTAAATAAACAAGCAAACAAATACATAATGGGGGGAAAATCTGACCCCCATCCTCTATCAAAAGTTTATTCACTTGTTTGTTTATTTACTTATTTATTTATGGCTGCGTTGGGTCTTCGTTGCTGTGCGCAGGCTTTCTCTAGTTGCAGTGACCAGGGGCTACTCCTTGGTGCGCGGGCTTCTTATTGCGGAGCATGGGTTCTAGGCATGCAGGCTTCAGCAGTTGTGGCATGTGGGCTCAGTAGTTGTGGCTCGCAGACTCTAGAGCCCAGGCTCAGTAGCTGTGACTCTCAGGCTTAGTTTCTCCGTGGCATGTGGGATCTTCCCGGACCAGGGCTTGAACCCGTGTCCCCTGCATTGGCAGGTGGATTCTTAACCACTGCACCACCAGGGAAGTCCCTACTCGTATTTTTGAAAAGCTCACTGAATGACTGTAATGCACAGTCATAGTTGTGAACTACTGCCTTCATCAGGAACTCAAATTATGCCTAATTTTTCTTTGAAACAATCCTATGACTTTCATACTATTATAGCCTTCATTTCATGAATGATGAAACTGAAGTACAGAGAATTTATGTAACTTGCTTAGGTGGAAAAGCTGGGATGTAAACACAAGCTATCTATAACCAGAACCTACCTTCAACCCCTATGTCATATCGATACCCTTTCAACAAAAAATGCATGAAAACGAAACAGTGAAAATAGCAGTACAGCCATAATGAATTTAAAACTGTCTTCATCTTTCTTGCCCACTTCCTCAATCCTTACGCAGCCTCTGCAATGGACAAGTCATGGCTGGTGAGAGAGAAGGGAAAGGGAGTAATGGGGTAAATAGGAAAAGTAAAGAATGTAAGAAGAAGCAATCTTAATCTTCCTCAGAGGGGTAAGTGTTCAGAAGGGATGGAATAAAACTAAAGTCACTATCTCCATTATTAGTAATAATATTTACCCTATTATCAAAAGAAATCATTTGCTGAATTTCATTAACGTAAAAAAAAGGTCAAAACTTGCAGACCAGGAGCTGTCATTTACCTTTAAGATACTCTGTATATTTCTGCTGATCAAGTATATGTTGATTTTTTAAATCTCAGAGTACAGTCTTTATTTTTAAATTCTAGCCTTTAGGAACTGAATTACTGTATCCTTTACAAAAAAAGGCTTTTTTTTCCTTAAGATACTTTCCCAGAAGTGGATAAATACTTCCAAAGCACTTACAGAATAAAGGCTGTAACTGTTCATGTTTATATTACAAAATGTTCCTGCCCAAAACAGATACATCAGTAATAAAGATTCTATTATAATTTCTCTTAAAAAAATTCAAATTCCAGTTCCACTTTTACTGTCTATGAGCCCTTGGGAAAGTCATTTTACATCAACAAGCTTAAGTTTTCACATTTGAAAAATGGGGATAATAAATCTATTAATAATAAACTAGGGCTCTTGTGAGGACTAACAAAATTGTGTCACATAATAAGCATGTAATAAATATTATTTCCTTCTTCCTTTAAAAGGTTTTATTTTGGGAGACTTCCCTGGCGGTCCAGTGGTTAAGACTCTGCATTTCCATTGCAGGGGGCACGGGTTCAATCCCTGGTCAGGGAAATAAGATCCCGCACTTTGGACATAATGTCTTTCAAACTTACCCATAACCTTCTCCTTATAAGACCTTCTGCCTATCTTAGATATAACTAAACTCTACTGGAAAAAAAAAAAAAAAGGAACGTTGTTCACCATCCAGTTATACATGGATTAAGTCATTAGCCACTGCAGTTTCTGACCGATAATGAACCCTGAGAGGAGTTCAGGGCAAAAAACAGGATGAGGCACACTGTACTGTGGAAAAACAGGCCCCTTAGATAGTTCTATGTATATCTCAGGAAGAATTTTAATAACCAGATTCTTGCATCTTCCCATATCTAGAAAAGCACCAAAATCATTAACAGAGATATCTGTTCCTTGTGACTAGCTGTCATCTTTTACTGAGATGTAAGCCTGACTGCACATATTCCCCACCCAACAATCATGATTAAACTGGCTTCTCCCCCTACCTCTTCGGAGCTTACTTAGAGCTACTGAGTGGCTGTCTCCCAGGATATAGTCATCAGTAAGGTCCCTGAATAAAGCTGAAACTGACAACTCACACCTCTTACATTGTGCATTTTTTCCAACAAAGGCCAATTTTTAAATCTTTATCTCACAAATAAGTTGTGAACTTTGGAATGTAAAAATATTACCTAGGACCAACACAAAAAATTCTCTGATACAAACTAAACACTACTTAAAGTTTATTTCTTCTACCATACCTCATTTGCTCCAAAAGAGCTCCGAGGGGGTTTAAACCATAAAAAATAAAATGGAGGTATGAAATTGTGCCAGCAAACTCAAGCGAAAGATAATCAGGTTTCTTGGCAACCAAGGTGCAAAGGGAATCTACACAGCACTTTTTACCTCGTAAGAGATAAAGCAAGTCAGTAGGAACAAAGTTTTCCTAAAAGTAAATTCTAAGACCAAGTTATATACACATGAAGATGTGAAGACCAAAATAGAAAATACCTTCAATAGTAATTTTACAAAGGCACAGAAACATTCTTATATGATGTAAATTAAAAAAACCAAGAAGAAAGGGACTGGGGAGAAAGGAGGAATGGGGAGTAACTGTTTAATAAGGACAGTTTCAGTTTGGCAAGATGAAAATATTCTGGAGATGGTTGGTGGTGATGGTTGCATAACAATGTGAATGTACTTAATGCCACTGAACTGTACATTTTAAAATGGTTAAGATGGTAAACTTTATATTAGAGAAACGCAAATCAAAAATAAAATGAGGTATCATCTCACACTGGTCAGAATGGCTATCATTAAAAACTCTACAAATAAATCCTGGAGAGGATGTGAAGAAAAGGGAAGCTTCCTACACTGTTGGTGGGAATGTAAGTTGGTACAGCCACTATGAAGAACAGTGTGGGGCTTCCCTGGTGGTGCAGTGGTTGGGAGTCCGCCTGCCGATGCAGGGGACACGGGTTCGTGCCCCGGTCCGGGAAGATCCCACATGACGCAGAGCGGCTGGGCCCGTGAGCCATGGCCGCTGAGCCTGTGCGTCCAGAGCCTGTGCTCCGCGATGGGAGAGGCCACAACAGTGAGAGGCCCGCGTACCGCAAAAACAAACAAACAAACAAAAAAAACAGTGTGGAGGTTCCTCAGAAAACTAAAAATAGAACTACCATATGATCCAGCAATCCCCCTCCTGGGCATAGATCCGGAAAAGATGAAAACCCTAATTTGAAAAGATACACGCATCCCAATGTTCACTGCAGCACTAATCACAGTAGCCAAGACATGGAAGCAACCTAAATGTCCATCGACAGATCAACAAAGAAGATGTTACATATATTCAAGGGGATACCATTCAGGCATTAAAAAGAACAAAATAATGCCATTTGCAGCAACGTGGATGCAACTAGAGATTATCATACTAAGTGAGTAAGTCAGAAAGAGAAAGACAAATACCATATGATATCACTTATATGTGGAATCTAAAAACATGACAAAAACGAACCTATCTACAAAACAGAAACAGACTCACACACATAGAGGACAGAGTTGTGGTTGCCAAGGGGGAGAGGTTTGGGGAGGGATGGAGTGGGAGGCTGGGGTTAGCAGATGTAAGCTATTATATATGGAATGGATAAACAAGGTCCTACTGTACAGCACAGGGAACTATATTCAGTATCCTGTGACAAACCATAATGGAAAATATAGAAAAAGTATATATGTATAAATGAATCACTTTGCTGTATAGCAGAAATTAACAGATCATAAATCAACTATACTTCAATAAGACAACAAACCATAAAAAAAGATGTTAAGTTTTATGTTATGTGTATTTTCCCACAATTAAAAACAAAACCCGAAAAGACTTTGGGATTAAGTAGTAGAAAGAAGTCTTCTTTACATAATCTCTCATTTCCTACCCATTATCAAATTAAAATGAAAAGGAAGGAAGAACGGAGAGGAGAAAGAAAGGAAGGTAGGTCACAGGCTGGTTGGTTCTCCAGCAAAAAATACACATGATAGGCATAGCCCAAAGTTATAAACTTCAAAAGTGGTAACCAAGCAAAGATACACCAGACTCTGAGAAGAAATGGGGCAGCCCTGTTTGGCAAGGCTCCTAAGCTGAATTAACTATTCTCATTAATACCCAAATCTGGAGAGAAAACACTGAATGAATTCCATTATTTTTTTCATCTATGACTGAGAGATGCTACAGAACTGCGGGAAAGAATGAGGAAAAGAGAAGTGATTTCCAGCACAAGTGAAGCTTCTAGGGCAGAATCTGAGGGCCTCCCCAGTGGAAACACAACACATTCCCCAATTACAGGGAGTAAATCCTGACATTGTGCTGCATGGGCAGGAAGAATCAGAGGAGGAACTTTTATAGGAAGATGGGAAAATATCAGAACTAGCCAGCAAAAATATGCCAAGTCAGAACTCAGGAATAACGTGTACAGGTCACCACGACCTCCTGGAGAGACAAAAGAGGAGTGGAAAGCTGCAGAGTTTATATTTTTGTAATCACAAAAGTGAGGTGAGCCAAGAACAATTCTGAAATGGAGAGTGAAGAAGTCCCCCACACAATGCGGAAGCAAATATAAAGTCTGGGCAGAGCTGTCAAGCACTGGTAAGTGAAAAAGAACAGGCATCAAAAACAGACAAAACAAACTGAAAGAGAGATACGGAGAGGGAGGGGCAGGGACTGAAAGAAAAAGAATGAAAGGAATGTGGCATACAGGACATCAAAGAACTCTAGAAGAAAAATATAACGATACATTCTTCATAAGGGCTTCCAGATTTGTGAATAAGCAAGAACTGAAAGATGGAAAAACAACAGTGAGATAAAAAAGGAGTCTAAAGATTAAATAAATTGATGATCAAACATTTATTATAGAACTATTAATTAGGAAACACAAAGGAAGAGTGTACTCAGAATTGAAAATAAAAGTATAACACATAAGGGCTAAGATAATCAGATAATACAGATTTTGAAAAACATAGGGGCTTCCCTGGTGTCACAGTGGTTGAGAGTCCACCTGCTGATGCAGGGGACACGGGTTTGTGCCCGGGTCTGGGAAGATCTCACATGCCGCGAAGCGGCTGGGCTGGTGAGCCATGGCCGCTGAGCCTGCGCGTCCGGAGCCTGTGCTCCGCAATGGGAGAGGCCACAACAGTGAGAGGCCCGTGTACCGCAAAAAAAACAGCAACAAAAAAAACACACACACAAAAAAAACCCCATAAAGAGATCAAATAAAATTGGGTACAAGATAATCCAACTTTAGGATAACTGGTGCCCCTAAAATACAAAAAGAGCAGCAGCAAAGAAGCAAGCAGACAGGAAGACAGGTACATTGGTTCTCCAGCAGCATTAAGGACAGAGAGACAGCACAAAGCCACACTCTTCACAAAGTGATAGTCAAGAAAAGATACAAAAGATTCTCAAGCAGAATGGAGCACCCTTATTTTAGCAAGGCTCCTACCTTAGTCTTATTTCCCAGAAGCCATCAAGATGAATGAATAAAACTCAAGAAAAATAAAAGTATTCATAGATATATATCTTGGATCCCCCAAAAGCAGGGCCTGGGAAAAGGACTGTGTGCAGGTAGTTTATCTGGGAAGTGACTGCTGAGGGCAGAAGTGATATACTGGGGAGAGTGAGAGAGGAGAAAAAGTAAATACAAGATTGTGCTATCAAGTTCACTGCTATAGGCAATAGGGCCTTAATTTCTATCATACTTTTCAAGAGGGATACACAATGTATATCAAAGTGTCTATCCAAAAATAGGGAACAGGCGCTTCTATCCCCCAGTGACTGAGGGGTGTCCTTGAGGGTGTTCACTCCACCACTATTGAGCCAAGTATGGGTTGGAAGCAGGCTTTTTGACAGCGTGAAGTGCTGTTAACAGTAAGTGAATGGAAGCACATGTGAAACTGTTCACTTAAGTGGCAGCTAGAACCAGGTGTGACCAAGGTGATAGGAGATTGGGCATAATAGCCAATAAAAGGGAAATCGTCCCTGAAATTAAGAACGAAGTCTGAATTGTTGTATATGACTGCAATGGCACACCACTCAGCAGTAAAATGAAAGAACTGGACCTCTGTGCACCATTATGGATAAACCTTTTTTAAAATTTGAAGGAAACAAACAAAAAAAACCCCAAGTTGCAGAAGGATAATTACAGTTTGATTCCCACTTATATAAAATTTAGTAACTTGAAAAAGAATACTATTTAGGGATACATTCCTAGGTAGTAAGTCACATGCACAGGCATGATAAACAAAACCTCATATGTGAGGAAAGAGTTTGCATCCAGGGATGGGTACCCAGGATATTTTAATAGTGTTTGTAATAGTTTATTGCTCAAGCAGGGTGAAGGGTACATGGATACTAACAGTATTCTTCTCCATGATTAAATATCCCCCCCACAAAAAAAAGGGAAACAAATGGAATCTATAGATCAAAATAAATGACTATGTCAGGAAAACATAATACAGAAAATTCAACACTGAGACACATCCTGGTCAAGTCGCTAAATTTCAAAAATAAAGCACCCAATCAAGAAAACTCCAGAGATGAAATAAATGTACTTTACTTTGTAGCCATGTTACCTAATCACAAAGATCATGATCTGGTTAAAGTAAATAATTTAGCAATGATATTGTATAGGGTAAAATTCATCTAGTAGAGAAGCTGCAAACTGATCTGCTTATTTCACTTGCTCTGTTCTTTCCTTAATTTGAATTAGTTGCCAACATATGAAAATTGGAAAAAAATTAAAATAACATTAGATTGTTATATGACATTTGCATCTGTAGTATTAGACTTTGGAAAATCAAAAATCAGAAGTAAACAATCTGGTGTTATTGCTTTATTTCTAAAAGGAAGATTTTTAATATTATTTCTAAATTTATTATTTTCATATTATTTCTAAACATGCTAATATTCTAGTTATTAACCCTCCTTTTGATATGTCTAGGATTATTTTATCCGAGAAATCATAATTTCTTAAAAAAACAAAAGTTAAAAAAAAACCCCTTCTTGAAAAATCTACTCATAAAGAAATCCAGACAATTAAGCCATGTATCAGGAAAAGGATTGGTGGTAAGCAATGTATCCAATTCAAAATAAAGTGAATAAGAGACAAGTCATGCAAATACCATTAATAAACAGACTAAGTATTACAAACTTTGAGAAAGTTACTGAAACAAATTAGGAAAGGTAGAGGAAAGTTATACCAACTATAAGAGTGCTAATGTTCTCTTCTTTCATGGCAAGGGTTGATACTGCCTAAATCTGAAACATCAAGATTTTTAAAAATTTATAATTAACATACAATATTATATTAGTTTCAGGTGTACAACACAGTGATGCATGAAATGATCACCAAAATAAGTGCAGTTACCATCTGTCACCATACAAAGTTACAGTGTTATTGACTATATTCCTTATGTGTATGTTAACATCCCATAACAACGTATTTTACAGCTGTAAGTTTGTACCTCTTAATTCCCTTTACCTATTTTGTCCAACCCCCCACCCACTCCCCTCTGGTAAAAACCAGTCTGTTCTCTGTATCTAGGAGTCTCTGAAACATCAAGATTTTAAAAAATAAGCTCCAAATTGTGATGTTCTTCATAATCTCTTAACTGTAGAGGACTCGTTTAGGAAATTGATCAATAATTCTTTGAATTGCACTTTGGATTCTTTTTCTTTCGTTATATTCAAGCTAAACTGTGTTTAATACCTTTTACTTAAAACTGCATTTAGGTTATGAGTACATGGGGAATCATAATAGTATTATACTTTTAGCAGTTGGACATTTTCCATTATAAAACCTAAAAAAATAAAAGCTTGTTACAATACAGTCCAATTTTTATAAAAAGCATATCTATTCTGTCTTTCCATCTTCCTTCTTTTTTCTGCCTGTATATCTGCAAAGAAATGTATCTAAAATAGAGGTCAATGTTAGGGATAACTTTATTTTTTAAATTCTATGTACTGTAATTCTTTACAATAAGCAAGTATTATTTTTGCAAAAATGAGAAAGATTTTTTTCTTTACCAAAGCACAACTTTATAAAAGTATCTACTGTTAAGGAATTCCTACTGAAAATTAAGCAGTATGGTTCAGATATATAGCTTTCTGTTTATTTTACTTCATGTGGGGCTATTGGGCCGCACCCTGCAGGCCTGCAAGCCTTGTTGGATGCCCAGCCTGGCGACTGAAGAGCCCAGAGACAGCTACAGAGACACTACTGATTTATCGGATAGAGGATCTTACACGTCTGAAGCAAAAGGTCCTGTAGCAACACCCCGCTGTGTATGGCTGACGGCAGACAGGACATGGCAGCCATCTTGGCTACTTGGGAGAGAACGAGGCTACCATTTATAGGGGGAATTGACGTCAGGTTGGCTCAACAGTTACCAGAAAAACTAGCAGCTGAGGCAGGGGGCAAGCAAGTAGGCGGTTACTGATTAAGCCCCAAGTAGGCGGTTCCTGATTAAGCCCTATCATTAAGAGGATTGGGTAGTTATGTGAGTGAAGCAGGGACTGGTCAGCAGGGAATATACAGACAGCAAGGGAACAGCCATTTTGAATGGCCTGATCATACAGGTGCTAAAGCTTTCACCTAGGGTAATGGATAATAATTAGGTCCCCAACACAAGAAAGCCGCTGGGGTGGTGGTGGTGTGGAGAGGGGCTTCAAAATACCCCATCCTCAGAACTCTAACAGATAATATAATGACTAATGAATACTGCATGCATACAATACAAACACAATTCTAAGTACCCTATTTATATTAATTCATTGAACCTTAATGACAAGCCTATAAGGTAGCTAAATAATTTTCCACACTTTACAGATGAAGTACAGTGAACTTACACACCTATCAGAGAAGCTGGATTTAAACCCACGTGTCTTTTGTTCTTAGTCACTATACCAGTGGTTCTCACATTTTGCACATGGGAATGACCCAGGGATCTTTAGAAAACACCGAGGTCTGGCTTCCACATGTAAGTATTCTGTCTAATTAATACAGGGTATGACCTGGGCAACACATCTTAAAAAGTTCTGGGGGTTGATTCTAATGTGAGGTAGAGCATGGGGACCACTGAACTACACCTTTCTGCTTCCTGGTCATCCCTGGCTAGTGGTTATCAAGCCCGGATGAACACCAAAATCCCCTGATAAGGTTGAGAACTTCAAGGCTCCCACCCCACCCCAGCTCAAGGGGCCTGGGCTTAGCTATTTTTTTCAATGCTTCTCAGGTGATTCCAGTCTCAAGTAGACAAAGCTTGAGAAGCACTGCAGAGGGAGACACTAGCTGCCTTCCACTTTAACGATCAGTGCCCAAACTAGTGAGGGATCTTAATTAATTTGAGGAGTATCTTTTAAATGGGGTGGGTGCACACACACACACAAAGAAACAAAGAAAAGGGAACCACTGTCAAATGTCAGAGAGCGTGGTTTTTAATTCACCTACAGTCTCACAGGATCAGAACTATTCTGGAAATAAAAGGACTTGTCTCTGAGACTGAACTTAGTGTTTTCTCTGATGAAAATGTGACCTATGAGTTTCCTTAGCTACAGATTTCTTTTTTTCCCCCTTTAGCTAAAGGTGTTTCTCCTGGCGTTGGGCTTCATCTAGGGCTACCACAGGTGAAACAAGAGCCTATTGATAACTATCTACTTGAGGCCTCAGATTAGTGAAAGAAAAAATTTTTACAGAATATGCTAAAAGTTTACTCAGTTGAAAATAAAATAAGAAAAGGAGACTAAGGTTCAAAACTTTAGAGCTAAAAACAGAGGAATAAAATCCACAAAACAGGGGACTTCCCTGGTGGTACAGTGGTTAAGAATCTGCCTGCCAATGCAGGGGACACAGTTCAATCCCTGGTCCAGGGCGATCCCACATGCCGCGGAGCAACTAAGCCCATGCACCACAACTACTGAGCCTGCACTCTAGAGCCCACAAGCCACAACTACCGAACCTGCATGCTACAACTAACGAAGCCCACGTGCCTAGAGCCCGTGGCTCCACAACAAGAGAAGCCACCGCAATGAGAAGCCCACGCACCGCAAGGAAGAGTAGCCCCCGCTCGCTGCAACTAGAGAAAGCCCGCATGCAGCAACGCACTCAAAAATAAATAAATAAAACTTATATTTAAAAAAAAACCCCGGGCTTCCCTGGTGGCGCAGCGGTTGAGAATCTGCCTGCCGATGCAGGGGACACGGGTTAGAGCCCTGGTCTGGGAAGTTCCCACATGCCGCGGAGCAACTAGCTCCGTGGGCCACAATTACTGAGCCTGCGCGTCTGGAGCGTGCGCTCCACAACAAGAGAGGCCGCGATAGTGAGAGGCCCGCGCACCGCGATGAAGAGTGGCCCCCGCTTGCCACAACTAGAGAAAGCCCTCGCACAGAAACGAGGAGCCAACACAGCCATAAATAAATAAATAAAATTTGAAAAAAAAAAAAAAAAAAAGGCAAAATCCCTTAAAAAAAAAAAACTCATTAAAAAAAAAAAAAAACCAAAAAAAAACCCCAAAAACATTAATCACAGTCCTTGAGAAATAAACTAAATAACTTCCAACTGAAGAGGAAATCTGAGGTTGAAAGCAGAAGCACTTCTTTTTTATTTATTTATTTATTTTTTGCGGTACGCGGACCTCTCACTGTTGTGGCCTCTCCCGTTGCGGAGCACAGGCTCCGGACGCGCAGGCTCAGTGGCCATGGCTCACGGGCCCAGCCGCTCTGCGGCATGTGGGATCTTCCCGGACCGGGGCACGAACCCGTGTCCCCTGCATCGGCAAGTGGACTCTCAACCACTGCGCCACCAGGGAAGCCCCAGAAGCACTTCTTAAAGGGAGTATCAAAAGTGAAAATATACATATGCCAGATGTGGTTTGGGAACCTAAGACCAGAAATTCTCATGTATAATAATGACTAATATGTATTGAGTGCTCACAATGTACCAGGTACAATTCTGCCTTGGATTTGGCAATCTGAAGTCAAAGATTCTAATGTAATAGAATCTTTGGCTTCTAGGGTACCCAGCATGAGCGAGCCACTAATTAATCAGCTTGTGGGCAGTTCTCAACCATTTCTTCCCCTGGCACACAGGCACACATAAGTCTTACGCTTAGTACTAAGGTACTGAACACAAAGCCAAAAAATATCCTATCAGTCTGGCTCTAGATAGGCTCTAAATTCATTTAGGAGCTAAGCTTGCCAGGTTCAAGATCAAAATCTCCAATAACCACATAAAAACCCTAATTTTGCAGATGAAAAAGAGATCCTTATGCTTTAGTAACCAAACATGTAGGTGGCAGAACTGATATCTTATGAAAATTAATTCTGTATTTTATAACAGTCTACAAGGCAATGAGTTTTAAAATTCTTGAAAGATTATCAATCACTCTTCCAGATCTTAAATTACTTAAACTGTCAATTACCACTGGTTATTCCTCAGTTCTGACTCTCTAATATAACCAGGTCAGCTGTGGATGTTTGCCACCAAGAGCCAATGCACGAGTACTCCCACATCTGAAGACATAGTCTTCAGGTCTGAATTAGCTCAAAGACTCAAGGAGTCAGCAAACGAGGTATCAACGGAAACTTCGGGGTTCAGAAAAGAACTTCCCAAATGATTTGATGGGCAAGTCATTCGCAATTATTTATAATGAAAGAAATTTAGCATGGCTCTTACAGAACTTGTGGTCTGAAGCAGAACTGAATGCTAGTGGGCCTGTGAGAATAGGTTAGAAGCAAAGCACACACCTAGATAATTCAGTCAGTTACTGTAGCTCATCTGAATGTGGATGAGTAATCTGCCCAATGTAACCAGTTCTAAACTGAAATACTTATGTTGGGAAGATATTTCAGCTTAGGACTGGATGACAACAACTGGACAAGTTTAACTGCTCCTTGAGGTTACACCTGAGATCTGACAACAAAACACCTCAGCAGTCAAGGAGGCCTCTCCTCTATTCACAGTTAGCAGTGTATCTCCTCTATCAAGTTACGTAGATATAAATTAATAAGGAGGGGAGCTTAAGGCCCTTAAAAATCTAACAATTACATAACAACGAAATGCAGTTTGTGAGCTTATACTGGAAAAAAAGGCTGTTGAAAAACATCAACAAAACTAGAATGGATTGTAAATTAGATAAAAGTGAATCAGTGTGACTACCCAAAGCAATCTACAGTTTCAGGGCAATCCCTATCAAACCACCAATGGCATTTTTCACAGAACTAGAACAAAAAATTGCACAGTTTGTATGGAAACACAAAAGACCCCGAATGGCCAAAACAATCTTGAGAAAGAAAAACAGAGCTGGAGGAATCAGACTCCTGGACTTCAGACTATACTACAAAGCTACAGTAATCAAGACAGTATGGTACTGGCACAAAAACAGAAATAGAGATCAATGGAACAGGACAGAAAGCCCAGAGATAAACCCACGCACATATGGTCACCTTATCTTTGATAAAGGAGGCAAGAGTATACAATGGAGAAAAGACAGTGTCTTCAATAAGTGGTGCTGGGAAAACTGGACAGGTACATGTAAAAGAATGAAATTAGAACATTCCCTAACGCCATACACAAAAATAAACTCCAAATGGATTAAAGACCTAAATGTAAGGCCAGACACTATAAAATTCTTAGAGGAAAACATAGGAAGAACACTCTATGACATAAACCACAGCAAGATCCTTTTTGACCCACCTCCTAGAGAAATGGAAATAAAAACAAAAATAAACAAATGGGACCTAATGAAACTTAAAAACTTTTGCACAGCAAAGGAAACCATAAACAAGACAGAAAGACAACCCTCAGAATGGGAGAAAATATTTGCAAATGAAGCAACTGACAAAGGATTAATCTCCAAAACTTACAAGCAGCTCATGCAGCTCAAGATCAAAAAAACAAACAAACCAATCCAAAAATGGGCAGAAGACCTAAACAGACATTTCTCCAAAGAAGATATACAGACTGCCAACAAACACATGAAAAGATGCTCAACATCACTAATCATTAGAGAAGTGCAAATCAAAACTACAATGAGGTATCACCTCACATCAGTCAGAATGGCCATCCTCAAAAAATCTACAAACAATAAATGCTGGAGAGGGTGTGGAGAAAAAGGAACCCTCTTGCACTGTTGGTGGGAATGTAAATTGATACAGCCACTATGGAGAACAGTATGGAGGTTCCTTAAAAAACTAAAAATAGAACTACCATACAACCCAGCAATCCCACTACTGGGCATATACACTGAGAAAACCATAATTCAAAAAGAGTCATGTACCACAATGTTCATTGCAGCTTTATTTACCATAGCTATGACATGGAAACAACCTAAGTGTCCATCGACAGATGAATGAAGAAAGAAGATGTGGCACATATATACAATGGAATGTTACTCAGCCATAAAAAGAAACGAAATTGAGTTATTTGTAGTGAGGTGGATGGACCTAGAGTCTGTCATACAGAGTGAAGTAAGTCAGAAAGAGAAAAACGAATACCGTATGCTAACACATATATATAGAATCTACAAAAAAAGGTTCTGATGAACCTAGGGGCAGGACAGGAATAAAGACACAGACGTAGAGAATGGACTTGAGGACAGAGGGAGGGGGAAGGGTAAGCTAGGAAGAAGTGAGAGAGTAGTACTGACATATATACACTACCAAATGTAAAAACAGATAGCTAGTGGGAAGCAACTGCATAGCACAGAGAGATCAGCTGGGTGCTCTGCGACCACCTAGAGGGGTGGGATAAGGAGGGTAGGAGGGAGACGCAAGACGGAGGGGATATGGGGATATACGGATATATGTATGCATATAGCTGATTCACTGTTATACAGCAGCAACTAACAAAACACTATAAAGCAATTATAGTCCAATAAGGATGTTAAAAAAAAGACAAAAAAAAAGTGTATCAGTGTGATATGAATCTAGTAGCTGTATTGTGGTTATATAAGGTAAGCCTTGCTCTTAGGAAGTAAACAATTAGGCATTAGGAGGTTACAGAGCATGATTTATGAAACCCACCCTCAAATGATACAGGAAAACAGATTATACAGATATAGAGAGAAAGATGAAGCAAATGTGGTAAAATGTTAATTGGTGAATCTGGATAAGGGTATATGGAGTTCCTTTGTACTACTCTCATGACTTTTCTCTAAATTTGAAAATACTTCAAAATTAAAAGGAATTAAAATCAACCAGCTGAATTTATTCTAAACTTAACATCAAAACCTAAATGAAAAGGAAGTGAGAAAGGGAAACAAATCTACACTCTGTCATTATGTTTCTGAGCCAGAAATAGTGCTGAATATTTTACAAAAGTCATTCTACAGAATCCAAAGAATTTCGATTTTGAGTCAGACAGTTGGGTTGGTTAATCACTGAACTCCACAATTTTGTAGCTCTGTGACTTTAGATTATTCTTTTCATCTTCTTGAGTCTCAGGGTCCTCCTCTATAAAATGGAGATAATGCTACCAAGAGCACAAGATAATTCAGATGATTAAGTGAGATGATAATATCAAGTACTGCACATCTTATCTGCATAGCACTGTGCTAAGGGTTGGGAGAGAAATCTCTAAGGGACTCTTAAGTTTCTGCGTGTCTTGTAAGCAAAGCCCAAACTGCTCTTTGTTCTGGACTATCTTTCCAAGGAGGTTTATATAACAAACAGCTTTGTGAGACAGAAATAGTGTCCCACAACAGAACAAAGGGGAACATGCCTGCTGCCATTATAAAGGTCTCAGGGTCCTCTCCTATATAACACACACACTGCCTGTGCAGGTATCATCTGACCCTCTTCACCGTGCCCTGTGGGAAGAAGAGGAGCTTGGGGAACCCACACAAGAAAATGTTGATACTCTGGCTACTACTTTTGCTGGGAATAATAAAATAATAAAAGCCTTTTATTTCACCCAGGGCTCTCATATTTTCTGCCACCATCCATGAACTATGGCTGACTAACTTGTGGGGTAAAATCACAAACCCCTCACAGTTCTCGACACTAAGCACTTTCTGTTAATATTACCTCATTAAACCTGATCAATAGCCCTGTAAAGTTCAGCAAAACGCTGCATGGTACCAGTAAGGTATTCCACAAATAGTTACTATTATCTTCTTCATTATCATCATCATCATTAATCTTTGCAATAATCCTGTAAACGAGAAATCAATACCATCATCTGATAGCTGATGGGTTAATTAAAAGCTGCCAAGAGTAAGTCAGTCACATTCGTGAAGGGGCTGGAATTTGAATTCTTTCTACCATGTCATCACAGCTTTAAAATTATGAACTCATTTGGTGAAGCTGCAAGCTTTATATTATATCCCAACAGCTATGTTTCAGGCACTTCGCTGATCTGGGCAAATAACAGTGAATAAAATATGCTCTCTGTCTTTGTGAAGCTTATAGAGGAAATATACACCAAAACAAGTAACACAAGACCAAATAATCGTTAACTCTTATAAGTGTTATGACAGAAGCAAACAAGGGACTGAGATAGAGGATAACTGGAGGACATAGTTTCCAAACTATAGGTTGTCAGTTGGGAAAAAATTCAGTGAGTCCCAACCAGCATTTTTTGGAAAAATGAAGCAGCACAGAATAGAAAAGAATGCACACACATTATAAAGTATTGTTTTGTGAAACTTCCATCTGGCATAGGAAGTCATGGTATAAAATCATTTCCTTTAGGCACAGGGAATAATCTATGCAATGGGAATGTAATGGCAATGTTAAGAACTTGCTATGTTGGAAAACCAGAAAATTAGTGTGGCTAGCATCCTACAGAAAGAAGGGATAGAGTGGCATGAATTGAGGTTGGAAAGAAAGACATTAAGGTTCTGGCAGTGAGTTTGTGTAGTTTTAAACAGATAAGTGATATGACTTGATTTACATTCTAGAAGTCACTTTTGTTGCTATAAGGAGAATGGATTGGAGGGCAAGAAAGGAAACAGAAACAGCCATCAGAATGCTGGTGTAAGCAGCTGAAGTAGGTGATAATGGTAGCTTGGCTTGGGGTGTGGGAATGAAGGGACAGCAGCGATGGCAAGGAGTGAATGAATTCAAGGTGTTACTCTGAAGACAGAATCAGTAGAACTTGCTGAAGTGAGCATCAGAGGTATACTCTAAACAGTCAGTCACACCCAAATATTGTGGTTCCACGCACATGCCATGCTCTACCATGTCAGCGTCTATGCACATGCTCTTCTTGAAATACCCTATCCCCACCAAGCTCTCACTCTACTCACTCTACAACTCTACATCCTCTCCTCAGGACTGAGCCCCAACACAGCCTTCTCTGACACTAAGAAGCTGTCTTCTCCATATTCCCTTAGCACTTCACAAACGCTTCTAACACACTGGTTACAGACTGCACTGAAATTACCTGTTTATACAGCTGTTTCTCAAGTTACCCTGGAGCCATGCCAGGGCAGAAGGCATATTCCATTCACTTTCAACCTGGGGACTGACAGTGCTTAGAAAACTTTAGACTCAAAGAACCAGAGAAATAGCAACATAAAAAGAACCAGAGAAATGGCAACATAAAAAAATCCCAGCTTTGCTGGTTTTGAAGATGGAAAAATGAGGCCGTGAGCCACTGTAGGAGTGGCTAAGATGACTGAGTAGGAAGACCCTGAACTCACCTCCTCCCAGGGGCACACCAAAATTACAACTATTTACAGAGTAACTATTGATGACAAAGACGCAAAGACTAGCAGAAAATGTCTTCTTACAATTAAAGACATAAAGAAGGAACCACAACTAGATGGGTAGGAGGGGTGGAGAACAGTATAGTCAAGACCCATACCCCGAGATGGGCAACCCACAAAAAGGAGGAAAATTACAACAGCAGAGGTTCTCCCAAAGGAGCCAGGGGTCTGAGCCCCACATGAGGCTCCCCATCCTGGAGGTCCTACACAAGGAAGACAGGTCTCAGAACATTTGGCTTTGAAGGGTAGTGGGGCTTACTTTCAGGAGAGCCAGAGGGCTATAACAAACAGACTCCGCTTTTAAAGGGCACACACAAAATCTCAAACACTCTGAGACCTGGCAGAAGCAGTAATTTGAAAGGAGCAAAAATAAATAAATGAGCCTATGTCAAACTAAAAAAATTTTGCACAGCAAAGGAAACTACCAACAAAATGAAAAAGCCCACCTACTGAATGGGAGAAGATACTTGCAAATATACATCTGACAAGGGGTTAACATCCAAAATATACAAAAAACTAATAAAACTCAACATCAGAAAAAAACCCAACCTACCCCAAAACCCCCCAAAAAACCAACAACCCAATTAAAAAGTGGGTAGAGGACCTGAACATTTTCCCAAGATATACAGATGGCCAACTGGCACATGAAAAGATGCTCAACATCACTAATCATCAGGCACATGCAGATCCAAACAATGAGGTATCAATTCACACCTGTCAGAATGGCTATTATCAAAAGACAACAAATAAAAAGTGTTGGTGAGGATGTATATAAAAGGGAACCCTTGTGCACTAATGTTGGGAATGTAAATTGGTGAAGCCACTATGTAAAACAGTTTGGAGATTTCTCAAAAATTTAAAAATAGAACTACCATACAATCTATGAATTCCACTTCTAGGTATATATCCAAAGAAAATAAAACACTAATTCAAAATGATATACGCACCCCTGTGTTCATTATAGCATTACTTACTATAGTCAAGGTATGGAAGCAATGTCAGTGCCCATCAATAGATGTATGGATAAAGAAGATGTGGTGTAGGTATACCATGGACTATTATTCAGCTATAAAAAAAAAAAGAAAAGGAGTCTTACCATTCGCTACGACATGGATGGATCTAGAGGATATTATGCTATGTAATATAAGTCACACAGAAAAAGGGAAATACAAATGAACAACCATAACCAAACAGGAACAGTTATAGCTACAGAGAACAATTGGTTGCTGGTGGGGAAGTGCTGGAGTGAGGAGAGAAACAGGTGAAGGAGATTAAAAAAAACCTATAGATTCATTAATCAAAATTTGCTGAATGAATGTACCCTTTCGTGTAATACATTCCTTCACTCCTAAACTGGTTAAGGACCCTCATTCGCAGAGCTTCATATTGCACATATTTTTATTTTATTTATTTTTATCCTTGTTTCAGATCATCTTTTTTTAATTAATTAATTTTGGGGGCTGAATTGGGTCTTTGTTGCTGTGCACGGGCTTTCTCTAGTTGCGGTGAGCAGAGGCTACTCTGTTGCTGTGCGCAGGCTTCTCATTGCAGTGGCTTCTCTTGTGGAGCACGGGCTCTAGGCGCGTGGGCTTCAGTAGTTGTGGCGTGCAGGCTCAGCAGTTGTGGCTCATGGGCTCTAGAGTGCAAGCTCAGCAGTTGTGGTGCACAGGTCTAGTTGCTTTTTGGCATGTGGGATCTTCCTGGACCAGGGCTCGAACCCATGTCCCCTGCATTGGCAGGCAGATTCTTAACCACTGTACCACCAGAGAAGTCCCAGATCATCTCTTGATGACCTTTTGTTTGGGGAAATATACCTTTACTTGGTTTGTGCTGTCAGACAACTCTATTACATTCTGTTTAATGATCAGATCGTACTCCTTGCCTTCACAAACTAAACAGTATAGTGTATAAGAAGAAGCTGATTTTGAAGTTAGACAGATCTCTGTTCATAAACCAACTCTTCGATTTATTGACCAGGAGATGTGGGTAGCTTATTTAATCTCTCTAGATCTCAATTTGCTCAACTGTATCATAAGGTTAATATTTCTGTTTTAGGCTTATCCCAGGGCTTAAATGTGAACGTGAAGTAATTAGCACAAATATACTCAATACACATGAATTCCTGTTTCTCCGACATGCTTTCTTTACAAGGAAGAATATAGCCTTCGCAAAACTAAACACAAATTGCTTCTGGTCATGGCACCATCTTGACCTAAGGGCTTCGAATGGAAGCCACCTCACACACACAAAGCTTGGACACTGAGGTCTAAAACTACCTACGCTGGACATAGTTTACTGTCCACATTAACATGACTTTATTATTCCTTTGTCTTAATTAGCATAATTTTACTCTTCTGGGAGACTCCTGCCCAAATAGCTAGATTGTTCACTATAGGAACTTCCTGAAAAATCTATCAATTCTGCAATATAAAGAAAGCATCAACAGTTCATGTCCTAAGAGTCCTTGCTCTTTCCATCAATCTTTTTTTTTTTTTTGGCACCGTGCGGCATGTGGGATTCTCAGTTCCCTGACCAGGGATCGAACCCGTGCCCCCTGCAGTGGAAGTGGTGAGCCCTAACCACTGGACCGCCAGGGAAGTCCCCCATCAATCTTAAAACTGTTAAGATCAGTATCCAATCCTCATCAAGCCATCTCCTCCACTTTCCTGTCCTCACCCTCTGCCACTGAAAGACCAGCCTTAAACCATACTTCAAATGCCTTCCTAGCGAGAGACATTACCAAAGCTCTGTTGCATTAGTCCAGTAAGCCATGAACCCAGCTTTTTGTTATCAAATGGTCCATTGTTGATACTTGGGAAGCTGGCACTGGACAGGGCAGTACTGCTGCAGCAAAAATAGAAATGAAGTTTTCCCTCTCCTGAGAACAAGGAAAATAAAGGGAACAGTGAACAGGCTAGAGAAGAAACATAACCTGGCCTGAAAGAGTTAATCACTCCTAGTTTTTTTTTTTTTTTTTAACTGTTACTAATCTCTTGTGTCTGTTAACTAGATTTGTACTTCACAAAGCTAACCTATTACTCTTTAACAGCACTATGTGAATTACATCCTGGACTCCCTTGTAGCAGATCACCCTTGTAGCATTTACATTTCAGAAAAGAGGTCACAGGCCTATAACCCAGAGACAAATGGACCCAATTATGGGGCTGCCTGACGCCAGCTGTGACTATTTTGAAATAATGCAGGAAGAAGAAGAATGCAGGACCTTGACTACTTTGATCCTTATCTTATACCCCGGACAAAATAATGCAGGAAGAAGAAGAATGCAGGACCTTGACTACTTTGATCCTTATCTTATACCCCAGACTGCTGCGAGCCCCACATATAAAATCTTCTCCGATTCCCGAAGGAGAGGGGGACAAAGTTCTTGAGGCACTAGCCTGCTGCGTTTTCCCTTCTGCCTGGCAGAAAAATAAAGCCATCTCTCTCTTCCTCCAAAATCTCTGTCTCCGTATTTCTGTTCGGTGTCGGCGCACAGGGAAGCCGATATTTCGGCAACAGTACATCTCCAAGCATAAAGTCAAGACGGAAGGATTTCCAGAAATACTGCAAAAATGAACTAAATGAAATACATATTATATGCCAGACAAAGTATGTCCACTAATGTGTCCATTAAAAGGAAATGGGTTTGTCAAAAGTACAACAGAAAGTTTTGTTGAAAAACTGCATAGTTGGCCGACGCGTTTTAAAAATTATTTCTGATGAAATCTAATGTTCCAGTGTTTTATTCCCATCCTCATTACAGAGTTATTCAAATACTGAAACCGAGTCCCCCTAAAACCGAGTCCCTCTGCCGAGTTTATGATTAACCTCTCTATCCAAAACGTTATTCCCTTTCTTGTCTAACACTTGTTCCCCTCAAGACTGAGGAGTATCAAAGAAAAGGGGGGATTGAAACCGAGCAGGACCCCGCGGGGCCCCTCCCAGGTACAAAAGACTTTCTGTTTCCTTGTTTCTCATTGGTAGGGAAAAGGCTTAGCCCCCTAGGCCTTCCCCGAGTTCCAAAGTGCAGATTAAAACAGTTACTCATCAGAAAAGTGAGGGCATACAGAAACAAAGGAAAAACAGTAAAACAACAGAGCAGCGAAAAAGCGGAATCCTAGTTCCCCCTCAGGGGATACACATAACAATATACTGTATCTTAGAGTTCTTCTACTGGAACTAAGGCCCCAACCCAGGTGAAGGATGGTAACTACTAGCTAAGAAACCAGACTGGTCAGAACCTAGGGAATGAGAAGTTGATCTTTTCTGACCCTGGTGACTTCTACTAAAGCCTGTACTCTCAACCTTTGCCCCAATTCTATATTGAATTCACCTCTGCTCGAGCCCCTTCATGAATTTGCACATACCTTGAGCTTAATTACGTCCTCAATTTTGCCATCTGGGAAGATACTGCTTCGGGAAATATCCCCCCTCGCCCATCCCCCTCCCCTTCTCCTTACTTGGTGCAAGTAATAAATCCTTCCTTCTCCAGATCTTTGGTTTGGTTGTGTCTTTTGCCCCCACGCTCACCAAGAGGCAAACCCAGTTTTCCGGTAACAATATGCCTCAGATTCAAGAAAAACAGGGTCTCATGTTATCTTTGGAGTTACCAAAAATAATGCTAGGACAGGCAGCGAAAATGACTGGAAGAGAAATGACCAGTTTTTAAACTAGATCCTTTCAAATGAAAATTCAGATCCATCATCAACTGCACTAAGCGTATGGAGCACTAATTTCTAAAGGGTCTAATCATGGCCCACTGACTTGCCACCCAGGTAAAGCACACTGAGCTGTCAGGCGGTAAGCCGTGAGGGAAGCAACATGTGCCTCTCAAGGTTTACTTTTCACTCTGAGAAACTGATCTGGGCCGCAAGCTCGACTCTCGACTGGGTTTGCCTCGGCGGCTCAAGCAGCTCCAAAAAGGGGGAAGGAGGCAGCAGAAACAAAAACAGGGTATCCGCGGAACCCGCCCTCCCGATGACTGGGGACTGGCCCGTAGCGGAGTTCGGGGCTTGGGGGCCCCCTTTATGCCAGTTTCCGGGCTCGTACCTGACAGGCGATAGACCTGCGGAAGCCGCACGCCATTTCTGTCGCCACGAAGCTGGTCCCAGCTGGATGGTGTTGAGTTTCGCCCCGCCCTCCTCTTCACGCCCCGCCTCCGAGCGCCGGAAGCCCGCCCCGGAAGGTACTGCCAGCCAATCAAGGAGCCGCGTGGCCCACCACTAACCTTTGCCCCGCTGCCGCGAGGGAGCGCGGGAAATCCCGGGTGCGTCTGGAATTTCGCAGGTGGTGAGGACCATGGCCACCTCTTCGGTGTCCAAGGTATGTGGGGGCGGGCGCCCACTGGGACTCCACAGCCGCCTCATTCCCTCATGAAGAAGGCATGAAGCGGAGGTTACGTAGACCTCGTTGTACCGGCTCGAGGGGAGGGGATGGCGGTCCTAGCTGAGGCGTCTTTGCTCCACGTCCAGTGGAGGCCAGCTTTACTTGGGGAGCGAAAACGCCGATCTGCCTTAGTGTTCTTTCTGCCTCGGAGAAATTTTAAGTTCTGGTTTGTGGAGGTCGGATGCCCCGAGGATGTGTCCCAGTCTCCCCTCCTTTTTCCTTTTCACGTATATTTATTGTGAGCCAAAGGCTCTGTTAGGTACCGAGATACAAGTGGTAAACAAAATAAACACAGATATTTCCATCATTACCGAAAATTCTATTAGACAGTGCTGTTACAGACCAAGTAATATATATAAGACCTTTAGTAATACTAGGAGTACGGCCGGAAACCCCTGAAAGTTTAGCTATCTGATAAAGCTGAGAATGCAGATAAGTTGCAAAGACATTTGTCCCTGTGTTGAAACAGTAAATTAATGAAGAAGGCTCTACCATGGATTTAATTTTGATTAAAATTACATTAAAATAAAATGATGAGACTCAGTGCCTTCCAAGACTACATATCCTGGAGGAACTACGAGCCATAGGATTTAAGCGTACTGAAGACTGACCGACTGTGATGTTAGGTGCAAATGCCAGAAGAGCTTAACTGCTAGTATTTTTTTTTTTTTTTTTTGCGGTACGCGGGCCTCTCACTGCTGTGGCCTCTCCTGTTGCGGAGCACAGGCTCAGTGGCCATGGCTCACGGCCCCAGCCGCTCCGCATAACTGCTAGTATTTTTTATGAGGGATAGTACTGTTTTTGTTTTGTCCTGGTTATAAAGTTCCATAGGTTTTCAGTGGTCTGTCCCCTAATCCTTTTTTTGCATAAGCCTTTCTTATTTTTGTGTATCTTGCAGAATTGTGAGAGATTTGTTTTTTTTGTTTCTTTTTTTTTCAGGGAAACATTTATGACAAGAGAAATACTTGTATTGAGATGATGATGGAGACCTTACATAAATAAGAATTTTTAAGGATTATTTCTTTGGTTCATGGAACTGTCAGCTTCCTTTTTTTTCCCCTATCTAAACTTTCCTTGTCATATTTTTTGGCTATTGGTTCTCCTCCTAATTTCTAACATCTCCAACACCATCACTTGATCAGTAGTGAAAAGTGGATAACGATATTACTCCTGTTGCCATACATCGGGATCCATTCCCAGCACTCTTCATGTCTCACACCTTTATAGCTCCTTTTCCTGCTCCTGAATTACAGGTGGCTATAGAAAGGAGGCAGTGACAAGCTTGTCATAGCACCAAATGATTTTTCTAAAAAAATTTGTGTGTTTTAAATAGTTCCGTTAGTTGCATATATAAGAATGTAAGGCACAATTCTTATTTTGGACCCTGTAATCCAATGGCCAGTTTATATTTGTACAGCAGTCTTTAGGTCTATCCTGAGATGACTTTTTTTTTTTAGCTATATTTCTTTCATTCTTTCATTTTCCATAGAAATGGGATTCTAAGAAGCTGTCCATGATGTACGGCTTTAGAATTGGTAGAACAAATGTGGGACCAGCAGCTTACGGCCTGTGTATCACTAGTCAGATAATAACATGAGACTAAATGTAGCTAGGAAATTACCAGAAAAATTATTTGGCAAGCATTGGTCCATTATGTATACTGATTGCCTAACGTATGTGTTAACATTATCCTAAACATTGGGGAAACAATTATGAATTAAATGCAGTCTGTACTCTGAAGGTGCTCACAAGCTACTTGGGGAGGCACTTCCCTGGCGGTTTAGTGGTTAAGACTCCACGCTTCCACTGCAGGGGGCACGGGTTCGATCCCTGGTCGGGCAACATGTACCACACACACAAAAAAAAGATGATAAAAAATATATATATATAAACTACTTGGGGAGACAGCTCCATAAATAACTATCATGCATAGTAAGGGTGACTTAAAGCGAAATAAAGATATTCAAGTACTGTGAGATATTAAGGGAAAGAATAATTCTGACTAGAGAATTGGAGAAGGTTTCCCAAAGCAGGTGAGTTTGAGTTGAACTTTAATGGACAAATGAATAAGAATTTATCTGATGAAGAAAGGTGTGTAAGGTGAATCAATAGCCAAAACTGTCTGTGTCCTGTCAAGGTCCTAGATACTTGGAATTTAATTCAATAATAAATACTTCTTTTGAGGTGAGAGGGCATCAGTATTTTTAATCATCTTGATTTTCATTTAATAATGTATAGTACTAATGTTCTTCCTTCACTAGGTTTTATAAAAATGAAAAATGGAACCTTTCTGGGTTTAAATTTCATCGGCTTTTATTTTCTTTGTCTCTTAGATTAGGTCCCAAAGAGCAAAATCAAAGATGAGCTTCCCATGGGAAGGAGGAGAAAGAAGTGGTTAGTCCCCTTGTTGTTTCAGAATTTTCCTTCTGTAATTCAGATTAAAGAAAGATGATTTCTTAGCACTTTAAAGAAACGCCTTGGGGCTTCCCTGGTGGCGCAGTGGTTGAGAGTCCGCCTGACGATGTAGGGAACCCAGGAACATGGGTTCGTGCCCCGGTCTGGGAAGATCCCACATGCTGCGGGGCGGCTAGGCCCGTGAGCCATGGCCGCTGAGCCTGCGCATCCAGAGCCTGTGCTCCGCAACGGGGGAGGCCACAACAGTGAGAGGCCCCATACCGCAAAAAAAAAAAATAAATAAACGCCTTAAAAAGAAAAAAATCTGCTTATCCATAAAGTACGAGGTTAATCAGATTTGTCTGCTTCTTGGCTGCTTTGACTTTATGCTTTTTTTCTCTCTTTCTTTTTTATAGGGTTGCTTTGTGTTTAAGCCAGACTTCAAGAAGAGAAAGATCTCTGTGCCAATAGGTAAGATGTCTTAATATCAGATTTGTTAGTTTTCCTCCCCTAAGTCTTGAACCAATCTAACTCTCATTGAATTAGTAATTCTGCTGTCTAAGCTTGCCTTACTCACCATGTTGATATAGCAGTAATGTTCCAAGGCATAGGACAGAGCGATAAGGGGCACTCCCCAGGGCTCTAACCTAAAAGGGAATCCAAATGTACCATCAAAAGGCAATTCGAAATTTCCTTCAAAAGGTATGTCACCATTCTTTAAAAGAGAGATTGTCTTAAAAATCTCAGTGATTTCTTGGGATGAGGTAGGGAGTATTGACTGCAGAAGGGCAGAGGGACCTTTTGTTTTTTTGGCTGCATTGGGTCTTAGTTGAGGCATGTGGGATCTTTTGTTGTGGTGCGAGTTCTTCGTTGTGGCACACGGGCTTCTCTCTAGTTGTGTCGTGTGGGTTTTCTCTCTCTAGTTGTGGCTCTGGGTTTTCTCTCTCTAGTTGTGGCGCGCGGGCTCCAGAGTGCGTGAGCTCTGTAGTTTGTGGCATGTGGGCTCTCTTGTTGAGGCGTGCAGGCTCAGTAGTTGTGGCGCGCGGGCTTAGTTGCTCCGTGGCACGTGAGAATCTTAGTTCCCCGACCAGGGATTGAACCCGTGTTCCCTGCATTGGAAGGCAGATTCTTTACCACTGGACCACCAAGGAGGTCCCAAGAGGGACTTTTGGAGTGATGGGAATGTTCTGTAGACAGAGGATGGTTATGTGAGTATATACCTTTGTTAGGACATATCAAACTGTTAAAATGGGCATATTTTATTATTTGTAAGTTATACTGCAGTAAAATTAAATTATTAAAAAAAATATTGTCTTTACGTTCTTTACTTATCTTCAGATGTCTGTTTAGTGATCAAGTTAAGAAGACTTGACTACTTCAAACAAATCAAGATGTTATTATCAGTCAGAAAATGTTTATTGTACTGTTTCTCAATGGGGCCTGCAGATTAGAATCACTTGGGGAACTTTTAAAAAAAAACTGATATATTGTTTTTTTGGTATAATTGTAGATTCACATGCAGTTGTAAGAAAGAGTGTAGAGAGTAGAGAGTACCCTTGAACCGTCACCCAGTTATCCCCAGTGATAATGTATTGCATGACTATAGTACAGTATCATAACTAGCATACTGACAGTGGGATAATCCATCGACCTTATTCCGATTTCAACTTGGAGAGTTTCTTAAAAACACCAAGGCCCAAACCGCAGCCCAGACCAACTGAATCAGTATCTTTGGGAATGGGACCCAGGTGTTGGTATTTTTTAAAAGCTCCTCTCAGGCATGTTGAGTATTTACACTCACTGTTCAGCACTGTGAAGATTAATTCGGATGGAAAAATTATGTTGTGCAATTAAGCATATCCATTCACACTCATTTTTTAATTTTGAATTAAAAAAGAAAAACTGGACTATACTATTGTTTGACTAAGGAGATAAACAGCTCCAATATATAGAATTGGATTTTTCTAAATCATCTCATGATGTAGACCTTTAAGGTGTTAATCCTTCAATTTGAGACCAGCTAGGTAAAGTACCTGTGCTCAGGGAGCAAATAATAAAATAATGGTCCATATTGAGGGCACTAGAGGGTAGAAACTATGATTTAAAATAAGGATGCAGTTTCTCATTAACAGGAGAATAAACAGTGGTGTTGAACTTTACACTCATAGATTTAGTCTCAAAAAAACCTGAAGCTTTCTATATTCCTTGCCCTCCTCACCTCCCCAAATAAAAAGTGACAGTGATGGACTTGGAAATAGTGAACGAAGAAGAGCTACATTATAAATTATTTTGTTTTTAAGTGATTGACTTATCAACATATTTCTTTAATGTTGGAGATTGCTAAACTTAACTAGAAATAGTTCATTTTCAGAGAAAAATTCAAGACTTGTTCCCCTGTTATCCATGAAGGATACATAGCATGAAATGACATCTGATATCATGAGCAATGTCATTATAACTAATAAAAGCACTAACATTTATTGAGTGTTTTTAATGTGCCAGAATATTTTAAGCACTTTGTATGTGTTAAACTATGAAGAAAGTATTATTATT
Source organism: Phocoena phocoena (assembly GCF_963924675.1). Lineage (NCBI taxonomy): Eukaryota > Metazoa > Chordata > Mammalia > Artiodactyla > Phocoenidae > Phocoena > Phocoena phocoena. Next base: position 68,502,838 of record NC_089230.1, on the reverse strand, counting down.
ATCTCCATTAAAGTATATCAGGATATTTAGATGTAGAAAGAACTTTCTCAGTAATAGTGCTAGCAAGTGGCAGAGCTGGGATTTGAAACCAAGCTGTCTGATCCCAGAGCCTAAGGTCTAACCACTACCTAATAGTATTTCTCATAATTCAAGGCAAGTTTTTGCTTAGAACTCTTTGTATTGAATTTCAGCTATAATTTATTAAGATTTGTGAGTCAATGACAATTAGAAGGAAAGTTCCTTAACATGGAAGAGAATTTCCGTTCCAAACTATCAGTTAACATTAAAACTTGTTGGGAGGACACTAGCAGCATCTCAGTGAAATCAGGAAAAAATTGTTAATTTTTAACTTTTTGTTTAAAAAATTGTGTACTTTCACAATTATTATTTAATACCATGAAAGTTCTAGCTGTTGCAATAAAATACCTAGCAGTAAACAACAAGAAATATGAAGGAAAGTAGGAAACTATAAGGCATGTAAAGTATTTGATTATAAAAAAAGACACCTGTAGTGTTTTGGGATGTGGCTTTTTTGAAACGTATTTAAGAATGTCATTTCTCCCCAAATCAATCTACAGATTTTATTTTATCCAGTCAAACACCAGAGTAATTAATTTTGAGAAATGACAAATTTAATTTGGGAAAATGTCTTAAATTTTTAAAAATTATTTTATTTATTTATTTATTTAGGTCTGTGTTGGGTCTTCGCTGTGGCGCATGGGCTTTCTCTAGTTGCAGCGAGCAGGGGCTACTCTTTGTTGTGGTGCGCGGGCTTCTCATTGTGGTGGCTTCTCTTGTTGCGGAGCACGGGCTCTAGGTGCGCGGGCTTCAGTAGTTGTGGCATGCGGGCTCAGCGGTTGTGGCGTATGGGCTTAGTTGCTCCGCGGCATGTGGGATCTTCCCGGACCAGGGCTCGAACCTGTGTCCCCTGCATTGGCAGGTGGATTCTTAACCACTGGGCCATCAGGGAAGCCCTTAAATTTTTTTGAAAGAGAATAATGTTTGGTGGCGCTGGGAGGAAGCTCTGGATCTGTTGGATGTTAGGATGCACTACAAAGCTCTAACAGTTACAGGAGTTCAGGACTGCCATGGGAGTAGAACTGGATTCAGTAGAACAAAAGAAGTTCAAAAACAGTTTCAAGTGCATATGTAAGTATTCAGACAATAAGGGCATCTGACATGGGTGGGAGAAAGGACGGATTATCCAATAAGTGCATCTCTTTCAAACTGAAAGTTATAACCCAAGTGTACATCATGAAATCAGTTTAGTGGATCTTGATAGTTTTAAAAAACAGAAGAGAAAACATTTGCTGTCACATGATAACGAGAAGTATTGTTTTATGGGACTTCTGTTTTTGTTTTTTGTAGATTCACGTGTATTGGATTATGACGTAAAATGTGTTCCTTAATGTGGATCATGGTTTAAAGTTTGAAAACCATTGCAATAAATAGTGTGTTGATAAATGGCTAATCATTTAGAGGAAGCCATTCAAGAAGGTTATAAAATACAGACTAAATAAAAGGCTGCACTAAGCTATTTCAGCTAAGCTAAGAATAGTAGTAATAAGAATCATTTAATAAAGGAGAGTTCAAAGCAAATATGTGAAGCAAAGTATACAGAGCCTTAGCATAAGAGCAGATAATGAAAATACATTAATATTAAATGTATATACCTCAAACCAAAACCATTAAGAAGTTCAAAAGTAAATGATAGAAATACAGTCGAAAAATTAAAAAGATTTTTAAACTTAAAAATACCATTAATATAGTAAAAATATAAGATATATAAATAAAATTAAATATAAAGGATATTGAATGTTACCTATCCCCAAACTTGTAAAAAAAAATTCAACCCATCACTTACTTTGCACAGAGATTTTCTATTATTATGTAAAAAAGAAACTGACTTATTTCCTTCTGTGTTTTTAGAGGACTATTTTAATAAAGGGAAAAATGAGTCTGAGGACAGTAAGCTTCGCTTTGAAACTTACCAGTTGATATGGCAGCAGATGAAATCTGAAACTGAGGTGAATACTTTTTTTTAATAGCTTAACATTTCCTTAATATCATAAATCTCATATTTGTTCCTTCCCATTTTCCTTTCTACCAGTTTATAAGAGTGTGATGAAATATAGGTAATCTTGGTTAAGCGTAATCTGTATATCCTAAAAAACATTAAAAACCCTTATGTTTCAATTATTAAGCATAGCTTCAGGTATTGGAACATACGTTTATAATTATCGCTGCTAACGCACAGGCCCTTTACATATCCTCACAGCTTTCAAATGGTGGCACTCCTTTAATTATCCATTCAGTTACACGAGTAAGAAATCAAGCTATTTGTAAACCACTTCATTCCCTCATCCTCATATTCAGTTACCATGTTCTTTATATTTCAGCCCTGAAAAGTTTCTCTGCTGTAGCAGATTTGTAGATGTAGGGCCAACATTTTGAGGGAACTTGTTTTGTTCGACCAACACAGGATTGTGTTTCCTGTTTTTTAATGCCTTTGGAGGGTTATGCACTTTCCAGTTTGTTACTCCTTCCCACCACTCTCTACTGCTTTACAGCTGGCGGCTTTGCCCCTTCATGTATTCCTTAGAACGCTTGAAGTAATTTGGGTTTGTGATTTCTAGTTTAGGAAACCTAAATGGTCATAATAGATTGTCATAGTCTCCTCTTAACTGATGTCCCTGCCTCTGATGTCACACCCTTCTGGTCTGTCATTAGTCCCTATGCCACCATTGGCCAAATCCCATCAGGCAGATCCAGGCTACAGGGGTTTTCCAGCCCCACTACCAGTACAACTCCTCCAGTCCCCTCCAATCTGGCCTTCATAGTACTGCCAGGTGAACCCTTCTTAACCTTGATTTAATCATGCCTCTGCTCCAAATCCCGTTAATGGTTCTCCCCACAGTACAAAATCTAAACCGTTTAACATCAAATATATATTTCCTTGGTACAGTCCCTTGAGTATTTGTCCAGCCTCGTTCCTGGCCACTTCTCATGTTCTTATTCTTAGCTATATCTGTGGTTCCCCAGATGTTTTGTGCTTTCTTCCTTGATTGCCTCCTCCACTCCCCATTCCTTCTTAACTTTCTTTCGTCCACCATCACCTCCTGCATCACTTGCTCTAATTCTTTGGCTCAAATATATCACCTGATCAGCTTAAGGTGGATGATCCTACTCTTTGTTCCTATATTATCATAGCACTCTATGCAATGTATTTCAATTTAATTGTAAGTGTTCTAGCTCATTTTTTTCACTTTTTTTAGGGAAGAGACTCTTTCATTTGTAAGGTGGTTAGTAAATGTTTGTTGAATGAATAAATGAAATTCTTTAAGGAGGGAATTCAAAGCACTGCTCACTGGAGATTTAAGGAAAAACAATTTTTAATTACATCTATCTTATAATTATTTTACATGTGATCTTTGGAATTGAAATCATGACAGTTTCCTTTCCCAAACTTGGAAAGATGTATCAGATTACTGCTAAAAATAATTCATAAAGTTTTGTGGGTTTTTTTGTAGCGACTACAAGAGGAATTAAATAAAAACCTGTTTGACAGTCTAATTGAATTTCTTCAGAAGTCTCATTCTGGGTTCCAGAAGAATTCAAGAGACTGGGGCTGTCAAATAAAACTCAGAGAAATTCCAACTGCTGCTCTTGTTCTAGGTACATACGTGTGTGTTTGTTTTTTGTAATAGTGGTTTTGTTGTTGAGAATAGTGGGAATCACCTGTTCTGATAAACTTGTTTTGTCTTTTTCATTTACAGAATTAAACCAATTAAAGTTTGCATACTTCCAAAACCAATAAAAGTTCCTTATACTGACCATACATCTGTAAATTAAAAGAAATTGATTTAGGGTTAGTTAGTACCCTCACCTTTTTGTCAGAAAAATGAAGGGGAAATATATTTGTGTTACTCTTTCTTCCTTAGTTATTTGAATCTGAGATTTGAATTCAGTAATAAAGAAACTACCAGTATGTTGATAGATACAATTTTTATACTTTATCATATCTTCAATGAAATTACTCTGTGACCTTAATTTTATTTCCCTGTGCTTATTTTTTCAATCTTGGATTGTTTTGTAATGTTGTATTAATATTAATGGTGTGAAGGGGGTTTGGATGAACTATATATAAGTTGCTTTCAGATTGTAGATTGTAAACTTTTTACATACTTAAGTATCCATCATTAATATCCCATTTTAACCAAACATCTGGATTGCATGATAATGGAAAAATTTTCTTTGGAATATTAGCAAACTTTCTTCATTCCTTCTGAAAGGAAAGTTGGATTTATTTGGATTCCAAACATACTCCTCGTTGTATTTCCAATTTGTTGTTTATTCAAGGTTTTTATACTAGTGAGCTCTGAGATAAGAAATTAATTCTGTTGTTTAATACTGCCTCTAATACTGTCCAATACCTAAATCTTATTCCTGATATTCAGGACAATACTTCTCAAACCTTAATGATATCTACAGATAACCTCCAGGGGATCTTAGTAAATAGAGATTTTCGTTAATAGGTCTAGGGTGGGGCTGGAAACTGCATATCTAACAGGCTTCCAGGTAATGCCCATATTGCCAATCCCAGGATTCCTCTGAGTAACAAGACTCCAGGGAATGATTTTTATAATGCTGTGGACCAGCTTTTCAGTGCAGCCTGCCACTTAATTTCAAACCCCTTCCATTTATGGATGAGAAACTGAGGCCCAGTGATGGCTGGCTTGTACTGTTGGGTGCTTTGTTTCTCTCCCGCCAGGTTACAGCAATTGGAAGTAGAGTGGGGGAAACACAGTCAAGAGGGAGGGCCTGATAGATTGTTGTGAGATAACTGTTTAAATCCCTTCTCTGCCTGCTGTCATAAGGAGAAAAGAAGCTAATGGAAATCATAAGTTTCAAAGTCAGTGGTCTGAGGAGAACATTTTTCCAGTTGAAGACATTGTTGATTATCTTATTTTCAATAGGCAAATCCATTGTTTTAAGGAACGTAGTGTTAAATAGCTAATAAAGTCTGTCAGTGAAAGACAAGAGAAGCCAATGTTTTATTAAACTCCCAAATTTGTTCAGTGATGCAGTATCACATTCCTAGACCATAATGCGTGCTAAATACCATTTTGATATCTGTACTCAAAGAATACTTATACAGTTACACAGTTACACATTTTCTGTTTTCAAAAACGTATATATGTCCATTTTAAAATAGCCAGCCTGCATTTTTATTTGTCTCCTAGAAAAAAAATTTGCTTACTGGTGGTCTGGAAGATTCTGAACCTTTTCTTTTCCTTCCAAGCACTTGAAGTTTTTTTTGTTGTTGTTGAATTTTTGAATTTTATTTTATTTTTTTATACAGCAGGTTCTTATTAGTTATCCATTTTATACATATTAGTGTATACATGTCAATCCCAGTCTCCCAGTTCATCCCACCAGCACCCCCTCCCCGCCACTTTCCCCCCTTTGTGCCATACGTTTGTTCTCTGCATCTGTGTCTCTTATTTCTGCCCTGCAAACCGGTTCATCTGTACCATTTTTCTAGATTCCACATATATGAATTAAAATACGATATTCCAAGCAGTTGAAGTTTTATAGTAGCAAGTCTCAAGCAGTTTCAAGATGTCTGCTGCTGGCACTAAAGCACTTTCTAAGCACCAAAGCACTTTCTAGAAGTCACAGATTGTGACATTAGGTATCAGTGAATAGAATTTTTTCCAAAGTAGTGGGGAAATTTCCACTCAACTCTGATACCTGCATGCAGAGCACTAAAACTGATTTGTGGAAATGAGAACCAGGGATTCAGTAAATACTTAAAGGACTTAAAGTTTTAATTTGTTTTTAGACTCTTCCCCTAGTATACACTTACCTTTTGTATTTACTACTAAGATCATTAATAGAATTGCTATTAATGATTGGATTCTTCTCAGTTGTTAAGTCAGGGTCACAGTAAGGCCCTTGTTTTTGAATGATTATTTTAAAGAGCTCTTTATGAATTTGAAATTGCTTTTAAAATGTTTTCAAGGGTCAACTACACATCCCCAGTAGATTTTTTTTTAAAAAGTCGTGCTAAATACCTTTGATAAGTATAGTGTGTGCCTCTATATTTATCTTTTTAATGGAGAACTCTTCATTTATGCAGTATGTTTTCTTAGTTTCTATTATTAATCATGTTTTTAAAATATTTTAACTTATGACATGTTAAATGGCTTTTCTTGTTAAATTATTAATGATAAAAATGATGGTGTAATATTGATTTATTATCCCATAGGTGTGAATGTAACAGATCATGATTTAACATTCAGAAGTCTAACAGAAGTCCTTCAGAATAATGTTACTCCATATGTAGTTTCATTGCAAGCTAAAGATTGCCCAGGTGAAGTATAAATGCTATAACAACCTTGATGAGATGTTACATGTCTCTTCCGTCCGTCCATCTCTCTAGCTTTCTTTATCCTTTTTTATTTGCGGGAGGAGCATGGCACTACATTTTTGGCAGGATGAGGTTTAGTGCCTCTGGCGTAATCTTGACTATTGTAGGACTCTGCCGCTTTAGTTTATTCTGGCCCCACCCCTACCAATCAGCTTCACCTCCAGTAATAGTCCAGACACTCACAAGATGTTTTCTGAACGCAGTAAAATTTTAATAAGTTTAATAAGCTGAGGATCTCTTATTTAGCCCAACAGAGAAGAGACTACATACATAGGCTCATATATACAGCCTCAAATCATCTTATTATCCCACTTTGAAAGGCCACCGTGGTAAAAAGCAGTCCATTGCCAGAGCTAATCTTGGGTATCTGGAGCCATTAAATCATAAAGGATGTGGACACTAATAGAGTAAAATGTACTTAGATTTGGGCTGATACAAGGGCTTTAAGTGCTTATATTTATGTTCATATTCATAAACTGTTTGGAATTAAGTAAAAGCCCTTAGGGCATCTTTGAAAATGACTGTAAGGAAGAATTGTAATCAGTAAAATAGCTTATGTAAATAACACTTTCGATGTCTTCTTAGGGGTCTTAAAAACCTTTTGCTGTCCAGTGTAATTTAAATACATATTATTCTTAATATAATTTATAGTTTTCATGTTTGCACATTTGTTTAGGTAACACTTTTATTACAGACAATATACATAAACTTTGGCCTAGTGTTAGTCTGAATGAATGAAATTAAACTATTAGGGAGAGGATACTAACGAACCTCAATAGTTAATATGTTAAATGTTACATTAGGTTAAGTGTAGAAAAACACATTCTACCCAAATAGTGTAATATACTGTTCAAGAAGTTTCAGGTATTTTAGATGTGTTTTAAGGGGATATGCTTTCTTATGTTTTATGTTCTGCAGATATGAAACATTTTTTGCAAAAGCTGGCCTCACAGTTGATGGACTGCAATGTAGACGTGCAATCCAAAGAGAAAGAAAGTGTTCAGGTCACCCAGAAAAAGATACCTTATTCAATGGATTCTCTTTCTACTTGGTATATGAGTGTCACACAGGTAAATGTAAACTGACAATTTTTTGCCAGGAAATTGGCATATGATTGAAGAGGTCTGGAATTATAGTAAACATAGTAAACATAGTACTGTTTTGTTCTAATAAGGATACGTTTATGTGGCACTTGCTTTTAATTTAATAGAAGCTACTTATTTTTCCTAAGGCTGCTAGAATTTAGAAATTTTCTTTTATCAGTATGTAGCCTAATTCCTGGGAGGTGTTTAGGTTCTTACGAGGCCATTTTATTTGTGGGAGAATGTCATCTAATGACAAAACAGCATCAGGAATTTGTTCTGCTGCAGATTCTATCTCTGTCTTTATCTTTATTGTCTTTATCTTTAACATATTATCTCTTAGGTTCAGTATTTACTTTGGTGCAGTAGAACCATGCTTTCAGTACCCACTGTCGACTTAGTTTGATGAGGAATGGTCATACACACATGCACACATGCACACACGCACACATGTACACACACATATATAATATATATGTAAATCTCCTTTGTTCCATGTTTAGAATTCTTGAGGAATAAATGCTCTGTAAGTAAAGTATGTTTAACAAGCAGATACATAAATAGAAGTCTCATTCTACCATGACAGTCTCTGTTGAAACTAAATAACCTAGATGATTCATGGATAACTGCACCATAAAACCACAGCCTTAGTTTATGATGCTGTGTAGCCAGATAGTATGGGAAAAGTTACTGTGGTGACATTTTCTGCAGAACGTATTTGCTGAAGTCATCATAAGTGAAGTTTATTTTGCTTTATATAGGGACTAAACTGGGTCTAATGCTTACCATAATATCTTAATTTGATCCACAGCTTTAGATTTTTCGAGAAATCAAATACTGCCTGCAATTTAGGTCAGAAATCTTTAAAAGATTGGGATTGGACCAGATGACATTTAAGATGCTTTTCAACTTGAAATTTCATAATAGTAGAGCAGCATGTAGTGTTATTCATTACAGTTTTTAATGAAAAATACTGGTTCTCACTCTAAAGCAAAGCAAAAGATAACATTGTACTAACAGAAAATCAATTTTATAGAAAATACTCTCGTCCCCCCATGCTTGTCCTGTCGTTTTCTCAGATAGCAGAAAATATAAATATTTCATATGAGTTATAGATTTTACTGAACTTTTTTCTTCTTGGTTATTATTCCCATGTCAGACACAGAAAGATTCTGCTAATAACTGTTGAAATGAATTTCTCTTTATTATGTGGGAGAAATAAAAGAAACAATGTTACTGTGAAATATGATGGAAGATATATCAACTTGTGGCATTATAACATTGTTTGGGTAGTAAAGTTTACTTTTAACTCCTTCTTTCCACAATGGCTTAAAAGAAGACTGACGTAAAAATGCCAAGAAAAAAGAGGACTCCTAGCCAATGGCAGTCTCCTCCTGTTGTGCTTATCTTAAAGGATATGGAAAGCTTCACCACAAAAGTACTCCAAGACTTTATAATTATCAGCAGGTAGATGGCATATCTTCTGGTTTTTTTCGCAAAATTCTTCTTATTAAGAAAACATACAACTTTAATCAAAAAGCAACCTTTTGCAGAGAAAATGAGTAGCAGTTTAACCCTCATTTTAATACTAATGGATTGAAACCAGGATGATTTCAAATTCCTTATAAAATTGAATGTTTGAACACCTCCTATACGATTTTCATTTGCTTTTTGATCCAAAAATGAGAATCAAAAGTTAACCAGTTTTTAATTAGAATGATAAGACAGTATAAAGTGTAGTTTCTCTCACCAAAGTTGTCTGTTTCTTACTTGCCCACTAGATGGATGAACTACTCCAGGTTGAGATATTTTTGTCATGTCTTATTTTCTGATACCTGTCCACCCTTAGAAGCTCTGAGTTATATATGGCTCTACTGAGCAAGAATGTTTTTTTAAATAACATTATTTTATATGGTATTTCTAATGAGAAACTACTTTTATGATCTTATTGGGTCTTCAAGGAAATCCTGTGAGACTTGGAATTGAAGTAAAAACCCTATTTTTTACAAATTTTATTTATTGTTTATTTTTGGCTGTGTTGGGTCTCTGTTGCAGTGCGCAGGCTTCTCCTTGCAGTGGCTTCTCTTGTTGCGGAGCATGGGCTCTAGGCGCACAGGCTTCAGTAGTTGCAGCACACGGGCTCAGTAGTTGTGGCTCATGGGCTCTAGAGCACAGGCTCGGTAGTTGTGGCTCACGGGCTTAGTTGCTCCGCGGCATGTGGGATCTTCCCAGACCAGGGATCGAACCCGTGTCCCCTGCACTGGCAGGCGGATTCTCAACCAGTGTGCCACCAGGGAAGCCCTAAATAACCCTATTAAAAAACCCACTGACATGCTTTTCCCGTGGTACATTTTTTACAATATAAATTAATTTGGTTTCTTCTGTATGTTAACTTGCTTAATAGTTACGGCTACATTTGCCTAAAGCTGTATTGTGTGATAATCTAATAATAATTCCTACTTTGATAGTCTTTTTTTTCCCCATTTGAAACTAAGATTTCCAGATCCTAAGACTTTTCTTAATGCTAACACTGAACTGATTAACATGCTGAAAAAATGCACAATACAGAATAGTGACAGAAAAGCTGTGCTTTTTTGGAACTCAGACTTGTGACTACTTTTACCATCAAAAGTAAGAAAGAAGAACTTAAACAGTAAGATAGTTCAAATACTTCAGTACTATGAAAGTAGAACTGCATACAGCTAGAATACTGAAAAGCAATAGCTAATAAGAGGGAACAAGCAAAATTATCAGCTATGATACAGAGGGCTCTGACCTACAGTAGCCCTCAGGGATACTGATGTTTTACTCTGTGGAAGTCATTTATGTTCATATTGGTAATGCTAAGAGTAAATCATGTTCAATAAGTTTGAGTTAAGACTGTGGGGAAAGAATGTAATATTTTTTTAATGATGTCCATTAAAAATATCTTACCTATTTGTAAGAAAAGTTTTCTAAAGCTTAGCTGTTATGCTGGGGTGACATAGTGTCTGTTAGAAACATCCATAAATAGAGTAAGTTACCTTGAAAATTAGTGACCTTCATGTTACTGAACTCTTAAAGCATAGTCTAGATGTCTAACTGTGAGGAAGACTGTAGGTAGGGCTCAAACTTTGGGCGAGAGGATGAATAGAGGATGAATAGCATCTAACACCTCTTCTAACACTTGTTTTTGTATAACCTTAGAGGGAAGCAGTTGATCTCTCTGGACCACTATGTTCTTATTGCTAAAATGAGAGGATCTATTAATAGATTGATTTCAGAGCTAGAATGTCTGGGAAATAACTTTCTGTGTTACTGTAACAGAGGAAAATGAGTGACCTAAAAATTTTTATTATTTAGAATGATCTTCCTTAGCAGTGTCTTATAAAGTAGGCCTGAAAGTAAAGGTGGTCTTATTTTAAACCATGGTGTATTGAAATATATTTGCTAAAGACATTCCACTTTTGCATCTTCCTTTGAAAAACTAGTCAGCATCTACATGAATTTCCACTAATACTCATTTTTGGAATCGCCACATCTCCTGTTGTCGTCCATCGGTTGCTTCCTCATGCAGTATCATCTCTATTGTGTATAGAACTATTCCAGTCTTTGTCTTGCAAGGAGCACCTGACTACAGTACTTGATAAGGTAAAAAGAAAAAATGTTACCAGTGAAATAGGATGAAAAGAAAACTGCCATGGACAGTTTATAAATGTTAGTGATAAATTTCTCAGTATGATATTGTATATATTCCTTCACATATTTTACTATTTTTATTTAATGATTTTCTCACGTATAGTATTACTTCTTCACTTAAAATATAAGCTTTATGAAAAGAATGATCATATCTTTCTATATCTACCTACCTATTTATCTATCAACCAGTCATTACTCAATAGAAACTTAGGTTTTTAAAATAAATTTTTGCAGAATTTAATGACTTCCTAGTAACAATAACAATGTTTTCACCGTTACATTTTTTTTTTTTTTTTTTTTGCGGTATGCGGGCCTCTCACTGTTGTGGCCCCTCCCTTTGCGGAGCAACAGGCTCCGGACACGCAGGCTCAGCGGCCATGGCTCACGGGCCCAGCCGCTCCACAGCATGTGGGATCTTCCTGGACCGGGGCATGAACCCGTGTCCCCTGCATCGGTAGGCGGACTCTCAACCACTGCACCACCAGGGAAGCCCCACCCTTATATTTTATATTAAATGATTTGAAGTTTTTCATGGACTCTTTCCTGTCATACTGCTCGTGACAAAAAGTAAATACCAACGCCTTCCCAGACCTTACCTCTATGTTTCTACCTAAGTGGAAATACTGTTCTTTAGTAGTGACCTTCCATGAACTGTTGCTAAACTCACCTCCTTGAAGATGTCCTTTGTGCTGCTCTGTAAGGTAAACTAACGACCACCTTCCACTTATTTAGTAACCACTTCTGCATTTTTTTCCCTTAAAGGTGGTAGCCACTGACTTTAGGGAAATTTTTTCCAGCTACAGTACTTAAAATTGCTAGGTTGTTTCCAAATTCAGTTGGCCTTCTATCACTCTGTTTCTGTTTGAAAAGCCTAGTATGACTTTTTGTTTTCAGATTTAAAATCTTCAGGGTAGGCCATTGAAATGCAAATTCAGCTATTTAATATTTTTTAAATAGACACCTGTTAATTTGGGGTTTCTCATTCAACAGTACATAATGTGTTGTTACTCTTTGTAAATGTGCATCAATATGGATGAAAAAGAAATCTAATAACAAGAATTGCCAAAGCCTACAGCTTCTTCAGTGGCTTCTGTTGGGAGAAAAGAGTTTGTATAGATGATATTTTTTAATAGAATTTTTTAAAATTAGGAATTGAATGAAGGATGATGGATATCTGTGATCCTGAAGATATAGTATGAATCGCTTCTTTTGTTGTTGTTACTGTTGTATAAGTTTATTTAAAATTTTGGTTGATATCTGACCTAAAAAAATCTAGCTACTAGTATAGCTTTCATAGGTACTGTGTTTTGGTATCATTCGTTGCCTCATTATTTATACTTGATGTTTATGAAGAGGGAAGACTAACCAGGAATATGTCCTGCCTCCCTTTTCTCTTTCAGCTACTTCTTACAACTCAATTTCCATTTAAACTAAGTGAAAAAGTGTTGCAGGTTCTGACCAACATCTTTTTGTATCATGATTTCTCAATCCAAAACTTTATAAAAGGACTTCAGGTAAGAAGACACTAATGGGTTTAAAAATTCGCAAGCTGATTCTAAATAATTTGCATGTTATTTCAGACTGACTTTTTAGTGTGATAATTGGGCATTTTAAATGGCAAAATCTGAATAAGTAAGTTCAAGTTATATTCTAGATTCTATGGTTCCTTTGTTACTTTGCAGCAAAGTGTAGAGAATACGTTAATTAGAATATCTAAAATGGAAAAAGACCTCTCCATTCCAGTGATTCTTAACCATTTGGGGGTGAGGAGGAAGGGACCTTTATTTTTGAGAATCTGATGAATGCTAATGGACTTTCTACCTAGGAAATGCTATATATAAGGGGTCAGCAAACTTTTTCTCTAAAGGGCTAGATATTAAATATTTTTGGCTTTGCATGCTACATGTGGTCTCTGTTGAAAGTCTTGTTACTTTTTTTATTTTTAATTTTTTTTTGTGGTACGCGGGCCTCTGACTGCTGTGGCCTCTCCTGTTGTGGAGCACAGGCTCCGGACACGCAGGCTCAGCGGCCATGGCTCACGGGCCCAGCTGCTCCGCGGCATGTGGGATCCTCCCGGACCGGGGCACGAAGCCGTGTCCCCTGCATCGGTAGGCGGACTCTCAACCACTGTGCCACCAGGAAAGCCCTTGTTATTTTTTTTAAATAACCCTTTATAAAGGTATAAAAATAATTCGTAGTTCCTGGACCATACAAAAATAGGCTATGGGCTTTAGTTTGCTGTGCCCTGCACATATGTGTGTGTGTTCATTTATATTTATTCCTATATATTGTGAATGGATTTTCACTAAAGTTTCATAAATTTCAAGAAGAAAATTCATGAACTTAGCTTCATAACACCTAATCTAAAAAAGGACTCCATTCACCAGTTGTTTCAAAGTCGATAGTATTTCCTTCTTTCGGCAACTACCTAAAATAACTTAGCAAAGTATAGTCGTGAACACATGCCGGTTGTCAGGTTCATGAAAACCTATGTATTAGTAACCTTCAGTACAAAAGTGCAATATGGTAATACCTCATGTTTGTGTAGTGCCTTGAAGATTATAAATTATTTCTCATATGTGTTCTTCCTCTACATTAAACACTATAGTATTTTATTACATAAGAGTATTAGCTGTTATGGCTAATATGTATCATTTTTTTCAACTTAGACTTTTTAAAAAGTATTTTAAAGCAAGAAAATATTATTTACCTTAGCAATATGCAAAATTAAATGAAATTGAGATGTAACTTTCTAATTTATTTCTCTCATTTCATTTTACTCATTTGTTTATTTACTCATGAGTGTTTATCACGGGTCTACTGTAAGTCAAGCACTAAGCTGAGCCCTGGAGATACAGAGGACCAAGAAATCTCTGTCTTCAAATTGCTTATTTAGTGAAGCAGGCAGAAGAGTAGAATGGCAGTTACTGTTCTGAGTAGTCAGTGCTGTTAAAGAAACATGCCTGGGGGTCCATAGGAGAACAGAAGTGTATCCTAAGGAACAGGAGCTAGCTAGGTCAAAATTGGAAAGGCCACAGTAGAGGGAGAGACCTCTGTTAGAGGGCTACTGCAGTTACCTAGATAGGATACAACAGGGGCGAAACAGGTAGTGATAGTGGGACTAGGGAGAAGGAAACAGATTTGAAGATGAGATAGAATCTTGTTACTCGGTGGATGATAGGGTGAGTAAGAGAGGAGCATCTTACAGACACACAGGTTCTAGCCTGGCAGATAGTTTGGAGGTTGGTACCCTTTATTAAGTGTACACGTTAAAGTAAACAGCCAGTTTGTCAGAAAAGGATGAGTTTCTTTTTATGTATGGTAAGTTTAGGGCATATGGGATATAAAGGTTTGGTACCCAGGAGAAAGATCTGGACTAGAAATACTTAGGATTTATCATTAAAAGGTGGTGGTTGAAGCTGTGTAATGAGGATGAAGTCACCTAGAGTGAGGAAAGGACCAGGAGTAGAGCCCTAAGGCAAGCTGACTGTGTGAATGAGCAACAGAAAAGGAGACTAAAAACAACAAGGAAAACCAATAGAGGGGAGAGATCACCGAAGTTAAGGGAAAAGAAAATATAAACTGTAGGCTCAAATACCATTGAGAAAGTGAGTGAAGAAAAGTATATTAACCAGATTACTTAATCTTTCTGTTTCTCAGTTTTCTCATCTGTAAAATGAAGGGATCTGATTAGATGATTTTATAGGTTCCTGATAATTTTTTTATGCTACGCATTTTACTGAGTATTAACATTGCTTCATTAATATGTATTATTCTCAGTTTTGCACTTGGAGAAACAAAGGCTTAGGTTAAGTAGCTTGGCCGAGGTCACACAGCTAATAAGTGGCAGTCTTTAGACCCCATTTGTCTAGTTTTCCTAATCATCAATGGGAAATATGTGTAAGTTTTTACTTCTCTGTAGAAGGTGCAGTAGGGCATATAATCATTCGGTATATGGTTGAGTCCTTATTAGGTGGATATGTTAACCAACTGGTTAATTGACCCAAATATTGGGAACACACTTGGACCGAATAGTTAAGTGTTACTGGGCTCTTGTCCTATCTGTAGCTCTGCTGTAACTCATGTGACTTAGTCCCTTTCCTCCTCCCCAGCAAGTCCGTTATCGTGTTTGGTCTTTACTTTTCTCATGTTTAAAAAGTAGTGTTAACACTGGAATAAATATTATCACATTAATATAATTGGAAATATATAAGTAAGAAATAAGATCATGTTGATATGTGCAAAAATACTTCAGCACCTGGCATGAACAGTTGCTTTCTATTTTGTACTTGTTTCTAAGTTAGGCTGGCCCTTTGCCTTATAGCCTTATTTTGGAGGATGGACTATTTTGGAGGATTTCCTCTTGCCTTGGATATCTGGTCTTCAGCTCTACAGGCTCAGAAATTCATTATCAGTTTACCCAGGAAGGATCAAGCTCAAATACCTTAAGACTGATATATAAGCTAGCATGTTAATTTATTAATTTGTGATGTGGAATGCTATTTTCCAGGGACCAGGATGTGTTTTGTCCACTATCTAGGGAACTGTCTCTTTGGTACAAGGTATCTGGAAAAACCAAACTGGTCATGAGAAGCTTGCTTAGATTCAGAGCTTTTAACATGTGGATAGTCTTGTAAAATATATCTTACAAATTATGGTAGGATCTGGAAAATCAATCACCCTTGTACTGCAGAGACCACAGCATTCTAGACTGGAATACATGTATCTACCAGATACTGTACCATCTTTTCCTCCATGAAATAAAACTGAATTGAAAAAGATACATTTTCTTTGGCCGTCCCTCATTTTTCATATTGTTTTTTATCAGTAGGCAAAATTTCTGCTATTGTAGCATTTTTATTTATTTAGCAGACCAGTTTTTACACTGATTCTAGATTGGTATTTTCTTATGAGTATTTGAGCATCTGTTAGGCTATTAGTTCACACCACAGTCACATCCCCACCACATTTACTGTTATTGTAAGTGAGTTGCTCCTGCAGATAGCTGTTATTTATATTAGTTTCTACTTCAGACATTACAATTTTCTGACCTTGTCGACAAAATTGGAGTCTTAAAATATTCAAAGTATATAGCCATTTGTGCATTATTTGCATTGCTGTTGTGACATTATTAAATATAATAGTGCCATAAATATTTTTGCTGTTAAAAAATACCTTAAAATTGAGCAAACATAGGACAAAAGATTTACTGTCAAAATACAGCAAATATATTTAATTTTCACATTTCTTTCAGCTTTCTCTATTAGAACATTTCTATTCCCAGCCCCTCAGTGTTCTGTGCTGTAATCTCCCAGAAGCCAAGAGAAGAATAAATTTTTTATCAGATAATCAATGTGAAAACATCCGACGTCTTCCATCATTTAGGAGGTAAAAAGAGAAGTACATATTTAACACATCTTATAAAAGAGTTTGGGGCAAAATAAGGGATCTCAGACCCAGTTATGTTTGAAGTGGGTAGAGAGAAAAATAACTTCTTTGTTTAGAGCAAAATAAAAGACTTTTGTTTTTAATTGAGACATTTCTTTGTTGGATTTGAACACTTGGCATAAAGAAAAATATTTTTACAAGGGGACATAATTTGCAGGTTCTCCAGAGTCACTTTTTATAAATAACATTTCCTATTTCTGGAGTTTATGGCTTTTGTTTATTATTAGACCCCTAGACTGTGAAGTGCAGCTGATTTAAGGAGTTAAAAATGACCGTAAACCATGACTGTCATCTTGAACTTATGTTTGAGAAGAAATAAAAGAATGTGGCCACCAATCTACATAGTTCTTTTTTTCCATATACTATTCAAATATTTAGAATTCTAATTTTCTCTTTTTGTGTATGGGATGGTAAAAATTTTAGGTACGTGGAAAAGCAAGCTTCAGAAAAGCAAGTTGCACTGTTGACCAATGAGAGATTTTTGAAGGTAGGAATATGGATATATTTGTTTCAGTGTTATTCTCTTTTTCTTCTTCATGGGAAAGAACATGCACATAAAATTTATTGAGTTAATTTTATTTAAAAAAATTCGTACATCCTAATATGCTTTGCACAATGAAGTATTGGATCTTGATAATTGTATAGGAATGTGACTATTAAAGGTGACATAAAACTTCAGTTCTAAAAGGAAGACTTTTTTTTTAATCAAGTAATAAAACTGGCACATGAGGTTTCTCCTGTGGTCTATTTTGAAAACACTTGCAGATCTCAGCTTTCTTTCCACTTAGCAGTTTTGGAATCTGTAGGCGGTCTCATTTTAGTGCTCTTGTAAAGGCTGTCATAAATAAAAACACATAGAAGCCATGCAGCTTAGAGACCCACTGCTAAGTGGGTATTGATTTGATTTGAAAATAATGTCATTACATATTGATAATATAGTGCTGGGAAAGAAGTAATGAGCTTAGAAAATGATGAGTTAGCCATACAACATAGGGAATATCAAAAGAGGGAGGTTTTTTTCCTTCTAAAATAAATAATACTTGGACATGGTACATAATTCAAAAGGCAAAGTTAATATACAGTGAAAAGACTCCCTTCCACCTTTGTTCTGCAACTACCCACTTACCCTCCCTGGATACAGCCAGTGTTACTAGTTTCTTATGTATTATTCTAGAGATATTCTCCACATATACAAGTAATTATATATATTTGGGGGATTTACTCCTCTGTCTTACAGAAGATAAGTATATATACTATTCTGTACCTTGTTTTGTTTTGCACTTAATCTTGGAAATCATTTTATATCAGTACTAAAGAGTGGCATTGTATTATTTTTGTAGATTACCTTTTTTTGTTGTGTTATAGTTGATATACAATATTATGTAAGTTTCAGGTGTACACCATACAGTGATTCACAATTTTTAAAGGCTATACTCCGTTTATACTTATTATAAAATATTGGCCATATTCCCTGTGTTGTACAATATATCCTAGTAGCTTATTTATTTTATACATAGTAGTTTGTACCTCTTAATCCCCTACCCCTGTCCTGCCCCTACCCGCTACCCTTACCCTACTGGTAACCGTATCTGTGAGTCTGTTTCTTTTTTGTTATATTCACGAGTTTGTTTTATTTTTTAGATTCTACATAAGTGATATCATACAGTATTTGTCTTTGTCAGACATATTTCACTCAGCATAATACCCTCCAAGTCGATCCATGTTGTTGCAAATGGTAAAATTTCATTCTTTCTTATGGCTGAGTAGTATTCCCACTGTATATATATTCACCACATCTTCTTTATCTAGTCATCTGTTGATGGACACTTAGGTGCCAATATATTGGCAATTGTAAATAATACTGCTATGAACATTGGGTGCATGTATCTTTTCAAATTAGTGTTTTTGGTTTTTTCTGATATATATCCAGGAGTGGAATTGCTGGGTCATATGGTAGTTCTATTTTTAGTTTTTTGAGAACCCTCCATACTGCTTTCCACAGTGGCTGAACCAATTTACATTCCCACCAACAGTGTACGAGGTGGTTAGCTTTTCTCCACATCCTTGCCAACATTTGTGTTCTTTTTGATGATAGACATTCTGATAGGTGTGAGGTGATATCTCATTGTGGTTTTTATTTTCATTTTCTGGATGATTAGCAATGTTGAGCGTTTTTGCATGTGCCTGTTGGCTACCTGCATTTCCTCTTTGGAAAAATGTCTATTCAGTTCTGCCCGTTTTTTAATCAGGTTGTTCGTTTTTTGAAGTTGAGTTATGTGAGCTGTTTATATATGCTGGATATTAATCCCTTATCAGTAATATAATTTGCAAATATTTACTCCCATTCAGTAAGTTGTCTTTTTATTTTGTTGATGGTTTCCTTTGCTGTGCAAAAGATTTTAAGTTTAATTAGGTCCCATTTGTTTATTTTTGCTTTTGTTTCCTTTGCCTTAGGAGACAGATCCAAACAAATATTGCTGCGAATTGTCAGTGTTCTGTCTACGTGTTCTTCTAGGAGTTTTATGGGTTTCAGTCTTACATTTAGGTCTTTAATCCATTTTGAGTTTATTTTTGTATGTGGTGTTATAGAATGTTCTAGTTTTATTCTTTTACATGTAGTTGTAAGAGTGGCATCATATTTTATTGAATGAATTTACCTTCATTTATTTAACAAGTCCCTTACAATTAGAATGCATAATGTCACACTTATTTTCATACTCTTTATAACTTTTTAAGGAAAAAGTTATTAGAAAATTGTAATAAAATTAAGATGAGATTGAAGTTAAGCCCTAGTGCTCTGTGGGTTATACTGATACAAACTATTTTCAAATTTTGAATAAAAGAATATTAGTTCCTAGAGGGCATGTGTTCTATATAGGTAAATACTAATTTACCTCCTTTTTTTTTTTTAATAAATTTATTTATTTTTGGCTGCATTGGGTCTTCATTGCTGCACGCAACGAATTATGGCATACATAATTACAATGGAGAATGGCTTTTATTAAATGTTATTTCTGAGGCAGAATCCACACTGAGCCATAATATATAATCACTTCTGGATTGGGTTTAATAATCATTTTAATAATCTCTGTAATCTTTTCAGAGCAGTATAGGAAATCTTCAAACCCTATTTCAGTAGAGAAGAAACTTAAGAACCAGTGGGAAAGGATGTGTGCATGTTTATTGAGTTTTTCAAGATTAGGTAGATTAGCTCTGTGCTGAGTCAGCTAGTTGCCAAGTGCATTTCCTGTGAACTTTCTGTCAAGAGTATTTTCAGAAGCCAGGAATAGATTTTTTTTAATTAATTAATTTTATTTATTTATTTTTGGCTGTGTTGGGTCTTCATTGCTGTGCAGGCTTTCTCTAGTTGCGGTGAGCAGGGGCTACTCTTCCTTGGGTGCACGGGCTTCTCATTGCGGTGGCTTCTTTTGTTACAGAGCACAGGCTGTAGGCACGCGGGCTTCAGTAGTTGTGCGCAGGCTCTAGAGCGCAGGCTCGGTACTTGTGGCGCACGGGCTTAGTTGCTCCATGGCATGTGGGATCTTCTTGGAACAGGGCTCGAACCGTGTCCCCTGCGTTGGCAGGCAGATTCTTAACCACTGTGCCACCAGGGAAGTCTTAAGGAATAGATTTTTAAAGAGTACCTTTAACCATTGAGATAACAAAGGGAGAGAATGTCTAGGCTGGTCTGTTACAGAAATAGCCTGACATTTATCTTTGCTTTTCTGTAACTTTTTGTGTATTTTCTAAGCATTTATTTATGCTGTGCTTGTATTTGTTGCACTTATCAGCCCTATTTGTTATTATCCTTGCTGTATTCATTTTGGGATCGCATATTTGATCATTTAGAGGCATATTTTCTTGAGACTTACATAGTAAGAAATATGAAGGAGCACAAAGATTTGTACCCTTAACCTGAAAAAGTCGTCTGCAGGCTACCTGGTAAATTCAAAAGACAGAAGATATCTCTGAAAAAAATTAATCAATATGTCTGTTGATTTTTCTGGTTTAGAGCAAAAGTATCTTTGACTATTCTTATAATGCTTTTCTTTTTCTTTTTTATAGTTTTGTTTTAAAATACATGATAATTTTATGTATATTTTTCTATAATAAAAAAAATTAAAAGAAACTCCATATGATAATCAGTAATATGGTACTGCATGATACAGGGGAAGATCCTGATCTTGACCCCAGAAATCTTGCGTTTGAGCTCTAGCTGCTCCTCGATGTGTACTTGAGGAAATCAGTTACCCTATTTAAGCCTCAATTTCCTTATCTCTGAAATTGGATGATAATTTCTTAGTATGATTTCCTCATAGGATTAGTGATAATCAAAGCCTGTTCAGCAAGTGAGAGTGAGTTAAAAACAAATAGAATAATAAAACTTATAAATATAAATCATATTGTTACTATTTATTTTTCACTATAATAAAAATTAAGATCAATATAAATATACTGTTTTATATATTCTATAACATACATACTATATATAATACTCAGTTATACAGTCATATAGATTATATAGTTATATAGACTTACCTACTGTTAGAATTGATCATTTTGTACCCATTTTCTACATTCAGATTTCTAAGACATAGACCTCATCGTGTTATTGAGAGAAATTTATACTCTTTATATCAAGATTGTCTCTGCCCTAAAAGTCTAGTTTGCTTTCTACTCTGATAAACTAAATGAGTGATTCTCAGACCTTAGCATACATCAGAATCACTTGGAGGACTTACTAAAACAGAGATATCTGGGCTCCATCCCCAGAGTTTCTGATTTTGTAGTCTTGTGCTGGGCCCCAGGAATTTGCATTTTAGCAAGGTCCCAGATAATGCTGATGCTGCTGGTCTGGAGACCATTCTTTAAGAACCACTGAATTAGACTGACTCCCTAGAAGGAAACATTATTTATTGTTTCCCTTACCCTGTTTTCTTAAGTGTAGAACTAAGCTACTAAATTTCAACCTAAACAAATTATTCATCTCAGTTATCCTCTGACTGGAATCAAGATGTAAAAAAAACCCCCAAAAGACAAAAAAAACTTCAGCTCCCTTAAAATTATGGACCCTTAGTTTCATAGATACTGCTTTGAAATTGTGTACCAGCTTTGTATTTCGTAAACTTAAGGAATGAAGTTTTTTAATGTACTTGTAAGTTTAAAAATTTAGCTAACCCAATCATGTACATTTGTAGAAGATTCACTAAGAAGTTCAAACTAAGGTGGGACCTTAGAATCTTTACTCTTTCATCATACAGCTGATGAAAGAGTAAAGATTCTGTGCATTTTCTCATTTCTGAGTAGTCTATCCTTGAACAGTTGTACAGTGCAGCTGGGTACAATGGCCAGAACGTGTACTCTGATAATCAACAATCAAGTTCTTCTAAGTTTAAGCAGAATAAGCTTGCTCAAGCTCCCATTAATTCAAACTTCTGATAACTCAGTAGCTTTCAAAGCCTTCAATAGAAGTTTAACCAAATAATCTTTAAAGTTCCTTTTGGGTCTAGAATGCTAAGATCGTATTTACTTGTTCATTAAACAGATTAATAATATTTTTTTCTGACTGCTTAAATCATTTAGATTCCTCATTAAAATTTCATTTTAGTGCATAAGTTTAATTAAATTTGGTAAAATATTATGGTAAACAGCTGTAGGTTTTAAGTGAAATAGGAATAGTGACTAGATATATTTTTACCATGTTTTTGCCCCATAGTATTGCTTTAGTAATCAAGCTTTCTTTTTTTTAACTTAAATCTTTAATTTATGAAACTATATTTCATGAGAAATTGAGCTGTCAAAAGTGCCTTAAACAGGACTTTCAAATTCACCATAATTACAGAGATACAATTTTTACTCTTGCTTGTGCCTGAAATTTTGTTTCAAGTCAGGTGTTAAGGAGAGCTTTGAAGAAGATTTTGGCGTCATATCACATTTGCGTAACTGTTATCATTATCCTATAATTAAAAAAACCCTAGTTCTTGAAATACTGGAAAGATTTTTTTTTTTTTGGCTGTGCCAGGTCTTAGTTGCAGCATGCGGGATCTTTTAGTTGTGGCATGTGGGATCTTTTAGTTGTGGCATGTGGGATCTAGTTCCCTGACCAGGGGTGAACCTGGGCCCCCTGCATTGGGAGCGTGGAGTCTTAACCACTGGACCACCAGGGAAGTCCCTGGAAAGATTTTTAATAGTGAAAAATTCTCTTCCTTTCCATGAGCAAATGTTTTGCATTGGGGAGGGGGGGGAGAATATTAACAGCTTTTCCCAATTAGTGGTTTTTATGCATTGTCCCAATACCATATCTAAGATTAGGCCCATTTTAATCTTGTGCTCTTTATACCGACCACATTTTATATTACTGGTAATGAAGTGCTATTCATGTTGGTCCTCTCTTGCCAAGAAATTATATTATCCTCAGTATATTTAATGAGTGACTAATTCCAAGTACTGCATCTAAGAAAATCAATTTATGTATTTTTATTCAAATCTTACTTAAAACTATGTGGCATGTTCTCAGCCCTTAAAGGGTTAAACTTCATGGTATGTAGAAAACTTAGATTCAGTCTCTTGCAGGTGACAGTTGAAGTTTTATTCTGACTTTTAATGTTTCATGCCACTATGCCTATGTGCCCAACTAGATTTTAACTCCATTGAGAGTGGGAAGTAAGAGAACGTCTTAGAGTTGTAATATATTACTATTACAAAGATAATCTGATTCAGCATGCTGATTTTACAAGTGAGGAACTGCAGCCAAGAGAAAGGAAGTGAAATATCTGAAATCACAGAGCAAGTTAGTGGTAGGGCAAGGACTTCTGGTCACCATTTAGCATGCTTATCATGTGTTTGTTGCAGACCTGCCTTTCACCTTTGCCCATGCCTCTTCTTTCTGTTTCTTTTGGCAGAACCAAAGGGCAGAAGGAAGGGGGAAATTATTAATAATAGATTTATTAATAATAAAAGGAAAAGAGAAGGAAAAAAGAAAACTACTGCAAACAAACTACCAAACGTGATCAAACAAGCTAGGCGTTAGCCTGGTAGTGTGTGAGGAATTGACACTTTAAATCCAAACCCTTCATCACGTGCTTCTGATGTAAATGCCAGGGTAGGAGTATGCAGGACAAAAGCCTGAGACAGATGAGAGGACTGGCACTCAGGCCACTCACGAGCTGGGAGAAAATGGTGGTTTGCTGTTCTCTAGGTAGCTGCCATGTGATCTGGGAAACACTGTCAGCCAAAATTTCTCTCTAATGAGAAAAATAACACTTAGTTCTATCAAGATGATAAATAAGAAAATGCTGTGTTCTTGGACAGCTGATGCGTTTTCATCCAGAAATTCAATATGTTTGTTTTACCAGCTTTTCATGATCTGAAAGGAATAAATTGCAGAAATTTAGTCATTTTTACATACTTCCGTGTAATCTTCTTGAGATCACTCTTCACCCCATGCATACCATTCTAGACACGAAAGTGATAAATACTATGGAAATAAGAAGAGAAATAAATGGAGAAACTAAGCATCATGGCAAATGTAATTCTACTCAAGTTTTCTTTACCTATATATATATATTTAAGTTTTACATAGTCATTGGCTTCTCCAAAAAAAAGTAACTAGATCAGTAATGATAGAGGCCTTGTCATGTAAGTAAACAATAATACATGAATGATTTTTGAATGAATGACAGAATTGAAGTGATTGGAGATGGCTGATTTAAAAGGGTGTATTACACGTTGACTGGCAACTGACAGCCTGCTATAAATGTGATTTTTTAGGTCCATAGTGGTTTTTGTTTTTAATCTGAGGCAACATTAACAAATTGAGATATTTTACATCACAAATTCAGACTTTTGTCTTCTTTTGAAAAATTAGTTAAGTCTGGCCCACACCCAGCAAGACAAAAGCGGTTGCTTTTATTTAGGAGAGAGACTGCTTGTTGGCCTCCATTCATTCATGCACTTCCTCATTCAACAAGTATTTTTTGAGTGACTACTGTATGCCAGGTATTAATCTAGTACAGGACTGAACAAAACAGTCAAAACCCCCTGCCTTCGTGGAGCTTATCTGTTACCAAGATGAGTAGGTAAAATATCTATGTTAGTGATAATTGCTAAGGTGAAAACAGTGAAAGGAAGGGAATATGGACGGTGTGCATGGGGAGTGGGATTGAAATTTTAAATAAGAGCCTCACCAAGAAGGTGACTTTAATAAAGGGAACTTGTAGAGCTTGCCACGCAGGAATCTGTAGGAAGAGAGTCCCAAGCAGAGCAACAGTAAGTGGAAAAGACCTGAGGTTGGAGCATGTCTGGAACGTTTGAGGAAGAGCAAGGAGGTTGTTTCTGCTCTGTTTTTCTTACAGCACACTGTTCCTGTATCTGCTTCAAAGATCAGTAGAGACCAAGAGGTCTTCATGTTTCAAGAACAGAAGAAAACATATCTCTTTGGGAAATAATAAATATTTCTAGGCAGTGTATCTCTGTTGAAAAGGACCATCCTAAACACAACTATGAAATAAAACAGTGGCAGCTATGACTACAGTACAGAAAGGATGCCCGAGGAAAACTTTAATGCTTGGAAAACAGGAGTACTGTTTCAACAGGCTTTGCTTTTGCATGAGCATACTGTGGTGCTGCTGTAATGTGTTTATTAAGTGGGAAATTTTCTCATACATTAAAACCAGGCTAAAGTTTATGAAAAAGTGTTCCTAAAGTGCATCAGGATTGTTGCCCTGCCTAGATAAAGGCATTTGCAGATAGGTATCTCAGCAAGACAAAGAACTTAGAGAACAGGTTACATGAAAAAGTTAAATTAGTCATTTGTGATGTTTTCTGCTGCAGCTGATAAGCACACAGATATAAATAACAGTGGAATCTTTCTTATATGGAGATTAGGTTCTAAAGTCAGCACATAAAGCAAAGATTTGGGATGGTCAAAATTATTCTTGAAAATCTCTTAGAAAGATATCACAGATCTTCTCTCAATTAAGTCCCATGTAGCCGGTTTTATTTCCAATGTTGGAACCAGAACTCCATTTCCTCACATGAAATAGTCTGCCATATTATAGGAATAAAACCAAACAAAATGTTTTTTAAATGCTAGCATTCCACTCAGCACGGGGATGTGATCCACATTCTGGGAGAAAACATGTTCGTATCCCTCCTCTCACACTTATTCTAGGGCGTATAGTTCTTGAGCGTGTGACATTGCCCATACTGTGTCAGGTATTTCTTTTCTCTCTACATACAAGTAAATTCAGTGAAGATGGCATTCATTTCTACTGTATCACCTAGTTATTTGTATTTACAGTTACTCCACAAAGCAAAAGTAATAGGTAGTGCATGAAGCAGCAAGAAGTATGGTTATTATTCAGTAATAGATTCCTTTTTCTCCAGAATATTGCCCCTGTTTAAAAGCTGTTTAATCACACATCAAGGCAAACAGTTAGTGGCTTTATGCAGTCTCTGTCATAGCTTACAGTGAAAATAGAATTAAAGTATACCTTGCCAGTGGTGGTTAAAATACCCTTTGTTATGATAGGAGACCTAGATTTTTGAAATTCCAACTAACTCGGATACTGGTGGGAAAACATTTTGATACTAAAAGCTTTTCCTTCATTTGCCCTATGCTTTCAGGTAATGGTCCATAGATCGCCGACCAAGGAATTGATTTCTGAGTTAGAGTTTAGGAAAATATATCAGATTTGTTGGTTTATATATGTTGGATTTGCTTGAATTTATTGATATCTGAGGTATTATTTTCTGCATGGTTGACCACTGAAAATAATGGGTATCTGCTAGATACTACTGAAAAAAAAGACAGCCCAGTAGTTAAAGTCCTTTATTTGACTTCTCATTGGAGAAAAAAATTTGAAGACCATGCCACAGATCATAATCCTCTTAAGAAAATGTTACAGAAATAAGCAGTGATAAAAGTATTTGAGGCCTGAAAGATGCTTGATAGGACGTAGTGTTTTAAAATCATTTCTAAACCATTTCAGAAGGTTCTAGAAAACATAATCACTTCCAACCACCCCCCGCCCCCAAGAAAAACCTTTTGAAACTGATTTGTGAGCTCAGTCATCCCATAGGTTTCTTAAGACACTATCTCCCATATCATACTTGTTGGATTCTAAATTATAAAGCTTGTTGGCTTCACATTGCTCTTTTTCACTTTTTTTTCCCCTTAGTTGGTAAAGTGACTAAACCAGTATTGGAGATTCCCAGCAAAAAGCAGGGGTTTACACCTGCAGTATTTCTCTACAGTCTCTCCTTCCCTTTCAAACACAACTTTACCAGGACTTTAAGAAAAGCATACATACATCTTAAGCGGAACCTCAGCAACCGTTAATTACATTGGTAGTGGGCGCTCTGGTGATCTCCTCACCCTTCTGATGCCAGTGAGGTAGAGGGTGATGGGCATACCTTGCTGTGGTACACACCAGGTGACTAGCGTGGGCAGGCGTTCCGCGGGTGCTCTTTTGCACACCTGTATTTTGGGGGCCAAGTTATTGTGGCAGTGCTGTAGGTAGGAGGAAATTAAATTACAATATTAATTTTGGTGTGTGTGAAATATCGCCAGACTTGACACTAAATACAAAATATCCAGCCTTTATCCTAGATTTTGTGTGCATTAAAAATTCTCAGGATTAAGGTTAATTTGCAATTCTGAATCTTCTCTCATCAGTTTTCTGGAAATTTTATATATATATATACCCATGAATTAGATTTTAGTATTTTATTCTTTTAATTGCTGGCTTACATATTTGTAATGTATTCTATGATTTTTTTTTTTTTTTTTTAGGAGGAAACACAGTCATTACTAGAAAACCTGCATGTTTACCATACAAATTACTTCCTGGTTTTGAGATGTCTTCATCAGTTCACCTCTTCTCTTCCCAAGTACCCACTGGGTCGACAGGTAACCAGAACTTACTCATTTGGAATCTACAAAGTAGGAATATTAGTGGTTTTTTGCTTTGAGTTTGGTAGCATTCAGGCATCAGAATTTGAAATGGATCCAAATCTTGCAGTGAGTACGCAATCTAAATCCATTCCAGCTGTATACTTTACTCGTTATTGAAACAGTATTTTTTGTCTGATGGCCACAACTAGAAACAGCCACATGAATCCAAGTGGTGTTGCTTTCTCTCCAATGTACATGTGCTAAGGCATTTAAACTTGTTTTCTTTAACATTTCTTTGTTACTTATACTGAGAGAGTTGATCCTCCACTTTAGTGAAATGGAAAAAGGAATCTGTTTGAGACCATTTAATGGTTAACCTTGCATTACACCCAGAGCTAAAGGGAGGCAGTTTAAGAATTTGTTCCTTGCAAAATTATGCTCTGCTGGCCTTCGTGTCATAGCATAAACCTGTGAACCACCTGTCAAGTGAATAAAATGGAAGAATTCTGTATTCCTAAATCTTTGCATCCTTAACTCAAAAGGTTTAGAGAACAAATATAAATATGTAAGAATGACTTGTTTAAAAGACATTTTCTGCCATTAAACCTTTTTAGTAATCACATCATCATTTTAATAATTTTCCTATTGCAAAGTGACCGGTGATATCAGCCAATCCCAATATGGTCTCATTTTGCTTTCATGTGAACGGTGTTTTATGTAAATGCCTGATCCATGTGATGTATGCCAAGTCTGTTGTCATCTACAGAAAGTGGCTGTTTTTAATGACATTATTTTTTTTGACTTGACCATTTATGATTTTTCCAAATGTAGTGTGCAAACTTAGGAGATCACTTTTGATTCCTCACAAGTGTGCTGTTCACTTCCAGATCAGAGAGCTGTACTGCACGTGTTTAGAAAAGAACATACAGGATTCAGAGGAGTATGCATCGGCTTTGCAGCTGCTGAGGTAGTTTGTTTTTTTCCTTTTTTGTCTGCTCTAAGCCTACCAATAAGTAACACCTGCCTCCAGAACTCTGCCTGCCAGGGAGTTTCATAAGTAGCCATGTTGTAGCTAATATTTGTACATGTCTTGAATTTATGTTTGTAGCTTATAGTGTTTTTAATGTAGCAACCATCCATTTCTTTGCTGGTTTTACCTTGTTTTTGAACTTTTGATTTTTTAAGTAAAATGAGTGTTTATTTAGAGAAATATTGACACTACACAGGGAGAACTTAGGTATGGATCATTTCCATCCAGCCAGCTTGCTGTCATGGTAGGGAAGGTGGTCATGGAAAGCAAGCTCACATGGCCCTGACCTGGTTGGGCAGAGGAGCAGCGTCACTGGGTGAAATGCATCCTGTGAAGGAGGCCACGGCTGATGCCTTCTCCCACCTGAGCTGGCTCTATCCACGTTAATTTAATATTGGCTAAGTCATAAATTATTTGTCTAATATTATATGAATAAATAAGATATCTTGGTGTTATCAGATATCAAAGATCACTTACTATCCCTGACAAATTTACCTTTTAAAGTTATAATTATTTGTTTTCCTTGGCTTTACTTCTTATATGTATGGTGACTTCTTACTCTTTCATAAAAATAATGACCACGTGGCTAGTGAGAAAAGGGAAATCAAGTGGAGTTAAGTTTCTGAACACAGTCTTATAATTTTCTTCAGCGGATATAAATGCTTATATGAAAATATCATAAAGAAGTCTGAGAACTGAATATTTATTAAGTCTTGGCTTCCCCTGGGCCCACAAGAAAAGAACAGATAGGCACAGTAGGAGGAAAATTCACATTAAAAGCACTTTAAGTCTGGAGACCTAATAATACAAATGTTAGTAATCTAGCAGGTGCAGCTTAAGATAGGAAACGAATTTTATGCTATCTGGAAAAATAACTCCTCATGGAAACTAGATTGCCACTGAAAAGCTATGTTTTATTTCATTTTTTTAAATGCCAGTAACAGATTTCTATGTATTTATATACTTCAACTGGAATGTTTCTGAGACTTCTTTTGTTTTCTATTCAAGTCAACATACTTATCTCAAACACCCAGTTGATTCTTGCTGGGCTTCCTCTTTAACCTTCGTGATTAGTAATTGCCTTCCTTTTCCAGTTGGGTATTTCCAAATTTGCAGATTTCTTTGTCAGGGAGGGACTTGTTCTTCTCCTTCTGCATCTCCCTGGCACTGGCAATCTTGGGGTTCAAGTCAGGGATCAAGAATGCCAGTTCCAAATTAGGGTAAGGAAATGTGAGCAATAATAGTAATGGTATGCACTATTGAACAGTAGTAACCAGGGTTTATGAAGGCTTGCTGTGTGCCACGCTGTGTTGGGCACTTTCAGTACATTTTCCTGAGTAGTACTGAGTCTAATACTCAGTGCACATTTGTGGCAGACACTGTTAGCCACACTTTACAGCTGAGGAACCTGAAGCATAGAGAGGGTTTAAGTGATTTGCCTGAGATCTCATAGTTGTTGATGGAACCAGGATTCTAATCCAGGTCTGACTTCAAAGCTGTTATACTTTCCACTGTTCTTTGCTAAGCTCTAAAATAGGGATGTGGGGATCTGAGTAAAGCAGAAGCAGTGAACAGAAAGCAAAGTTTCAGTCATTTTGCTAAGCTGAGGTCAGAAACATAGGAATATTAAAAACACTAAGGATCAAATATACAATAGCTGCTACAGCAAGGGCAGGCAAGAGTCTGGGAACTACGAGAGAGAAAGGAATCTGGCAACCTCCAAATTGGAATTCTTCTTTTCCCCTTTGTACAGATTAGATGTGGAGAAAAAGTCAAGGACACTCATCAGTTTAGGCATTCTAAGTAGGAAATATCTGAATTTAGGAAACCAGACATTCTTGTCTTCTGTCGTCAAATAATTGAAGTCATAAGAGAAAATAAGGTTAAAATGATCACTGAATGTTACTTTGGAAAGAAAAACTAAGGTACTGTTAGAAACATAGTCTAGTAACATTTCCAATTTGAAATTTTTGTTAAGAAGTACTTTAATGGCAATATTTCTCTTGAAAAATCCATTTTATCTGGAAACTGACATGTTTAAATAACCATAGATCTACTTGTTGAAATATTTTTTGACCATTAAAAAGTACTTAATTCCTAACATTTGTGTGGAACCACAAAAGACCCTGAAGAACCAAAACAGTTTTGAGGAAGAACACAGGTGGAGGCATCATGCTTCCTGATTTCAGACTACATTACAGAGCTATAGTAATCAAAACAGTATGATATTGGCATGAAAACAGACACATAGATGAATGGAGCAGAATAGAGAACCCAGAAGTAAACCCATCTTTACATAGGCAATTAATTTATGACAGAGGAGCCAAGAATATACAATGGGGAAAGGACAGTCTTCAATAAATGGTGTTGGGAAAACTGGACCACTATATTCCACCATACATAAAAATCAACTCAAAATGGGTTAAAGACTTGAACATGGAGTTGAAATCATAAAACTAGAAGAAAACATAAGTGGTAAGGTCCTTGGCATTGGTCTCGGCAGTGTTTTTTTGGCTTTGACACCAAAAGCAAAGGCAAAAAAGCAAAAGTAAACAAGTGGGACTACATCAAACTAAAAAGCTTCTGCCCAGTTAAAGAAACCATCAACAAAATGAAAAGGCATCCTACAGAATGGGAGAAAATATTTGTAAATCATATATCTGATGAGGGGTTAATATCTAAATTATATAGAGAACTCACACAACACAATAGAAAAAAAAATCTGATGAAAAAATGAGCAGAGGATATGAATAGACATTTCTCCGAAGAGGACATACAGATGGCCAACAGGTACATGAAAAGGTGCTAAACATCATTAATCATCAAGGAAATGCAAATCAAAACCACAATAAGATATTGCCTGTCAGAATGGCTATCATCAAAAAGACAAGAAATAACAAGTGTTGGACTTCCCTGGTGGCGCAGTAGTTAAGAATCTGCCTGCCAATGCAGGGGACACGGGTTCAAGCCCTGGTCCGGGAAGATCCCACATGCCGCGGAGCAACTAAGCCCGTGCGCCATAGCTACTGAGCCTGCGCTCTAGGGTGTGCGAGCCACAGCTACTGAGGCCACGTGCCGCAACTATTGAAGCCCGCACACCTAGAGCCCAAGCTCCGAAATGAGGAGCTATTGCAGTGAGAAGCCCATGCACCACTACGAAGAGAAGCCCCTGCTCGCCACAACTAGAGAAAGCCAGTGCACAGCAACGAAGACCCAACAACGAAGACCCAACGCAGCCAAAAATAAATAGATCAATAATTTTTTTTTAAACAAACAGAAAAACAAGTGTTGATGAGGGTGTGGAGAAAAGGGAACCCTTGTACCCAGTTGTTCAGAATGTAAATTGGTGCAGCCACCATGGAAGACAGTGTGGAGCTTCCTCAAAAAATTAAAAATAGAGCTACTTTATGACCCAGCAATCCCACTTCTGGGTATTTATCAGAAGGAAACAAAAGCACTAACTCAAAAGGATATCTGTACCCCTATGTTTATTACAACATTGTTTACAATAGCCAAGACATGGAAGCAACCTAAGTGTCCATCAATGGATGAATGGATAAGGAAGATGTGTGTGTATGTGTGTGTGTGTGTATTATTCAGAAATAAAAAGAAGGAAATCCTGCCATAACACTGAACTCATAGATACAGAGGACAGATTGGTGGTTGCCAGAGGTGGGGGGGTGGGCAAAATTGGTGGTGGTCAAAAGGTACAGACTTCCAGTTGTAAAATAAAGAAACCCTGGGAATGTAATGTACAGCAGGGTGACTGTAGTCAATATTGTATCGTGTATTTGAGAGTTGCTAAGAGAGTAGATCTTAAAAGTTCTCATCAAAAGAAACAAAAATTGTAACTACATGAGTTGACAGATG
This sequence comes from Phocoena phocoena, assembly GCF_963924675.1. Lineage (NCBI taxonomy): Eukaryota > Metazoa > Chordata > Mammalia > Artiodactyla > Phocoenidae > Phocoena > Phocoena phocoena. The sequence goes on along the minus strand of NC_089230.1, from coordinate 68,470,400 downwards.
TTAACTAGACTTATTGTGGTGATCATTTCACAAAGTATACACGTATTGTATTGTATACCAGTAACTAATGTGTTATATGTCAGTTATATCTCAATTAAAAATATTTACAAGGAACTTGTAATAATGTTGAAAAATGTCAAGTATTCATGAGTGGAAAAAGAATTTTATATCACAGTTATTTAAAAATGTAGGCAGCAGACACTGATGTGTGGAGAGCATGCATTTTTCTTTTTTTTAACTTTTTTCTTTTTTGGCTGCGTCAGGTCTTCATTGTGGCACGTGGGGATCTTTGTTGTGGCACACGGGCTCTTTCTGTTGCGGCGCATGGGCTTCTCGCTAGCTGTGGTGTGTGGGCTTTCTCTCTCTAGTTGTGGCTCACGAGTTCCAGGGTACTTGGGCTCTGTAGTTGTGGCATGTGGGTTCCAGAGCGTGTGGGCTTTGTAGTTTGCCTCACGCAGGCTCTCTAGTTGAGGCATGTGGGCTCAGTGGTTGTGGCGCGTGGGCTCAGTTGCACCATGGCATGAGAGCATGCATTTATAATATGTCATAATCTGACATGAGTACAAGGGTCCTGCATGTCTTCCATAACCTTTGCTCTCTCAGTCAGCTCTTGGAGCGTGAAGACCACATTCTTTTACACGATATGAGTTGGTTAATTTTCACTCAACTGCGTGTCATTATATAAGGGTATATTTAAGTTAAAACACCATTTGGGGACAGAACTTGGTAAAAATTACGCTAACTGAGCATTGAGCTGGGAGAGTGGCTTTTCCTCGTCAGGCATGAAAGACATTAAGAGGAAACATTGATCTGTTTTCTATTGGAGAAAATTTCTAGACAGCCACCTAAAAATCCAACACTAGACAGAAAATTTTTAAAATTTGAAAAACTGTGCTTCAGTAATAAGGTTTTATGGGTTGACAGAAATCATAAAGTCCTCAACTTATAGGCCCATGAGAGCTCAGCTGGACTGGAGCACACTGCCCTCTACCAGCAGTACCAGTGGAGCGCCACAGCAATGATTCTTAGATTGGGGGTAATGAAAAGTGTGCCCCTCTTCTTAGGAGAATTTACTGTGCCCCCCACCCTGTCAACTGAAAATCCCTCATCTAGAGTTATCCCATTGTTTTTCCCCAATAAGGAAACCAAAGCCAGAACCGTTGAGTGACTTTTCTGCAGTTGGCAGAGCTGGAATTTAAGTCCGAATCTTCAAACAAAGTTCAGTCAGTTTTTCAGCCCTATTCCAATTATTCGAGAGGTAGTATAAAAAGAAATTTATATGGGTTTGTGGCCAGTAGTCCATGATGAGAGCATACCCAAAATTTTATTTTATTATTTTTATTTATTTTTGTTTTGTTTTTTTTGTTTTTGCGGTATGCGGGCCTCTCACTGTTGCGGCCTCTCCTGTTGTGGAGCACAGGCTCCGGACGCGCAGGCTCAGCGGCCATGGCTCACGGGCCCCCACTGTGCCACCAGGGAAGCCCCCCACATTTTAAAATGAGCCAGCAGAGCAAGCTTCTGTGGCCTCAGACCCCCTCCCATCTTGACACTAGTCATCTTGGCACAGTGTGCAGGCATGCATATGAAAGGAGCCACAGTGTCTAGTCTGCTTATCCCAAGAGCAACCTTATGAGCTTGCCATAGAAACACATTTGTAAATTGAAGTTGAGTGATAGCTGAGGGAATTTACTTTAGGCTGAAAGAGATTATTCTAATTCCTGAATAAGGCTTTTGAGTTAAACAGTAATATATTAGCAGGTCAGCTCAGCTTTCATTGAGTTAAAAAAACATGACTCAAGTAATAATATTAACATTTGATCACTTTAGCTTAGTTCAAAGAGGCTAGAGATTTAGAGTCTAAATAATGCATTGTTTCCTGACTTTGCAGATCAAATTTTGATGATATTTAAAGATCTTGTTATGAAAAATAACACAGCTCCACAGTATATGAGGTGCTTCCTAAATAGCAGTAATCTAACTTTTGATGATCAAGATTTATCCATGCGGAAGCTATGTGAGACTTCACCACTAAAATATGATTTCTTTTAGAACAGGGATTGCTAATCCTGAATTTGCATCATATCAGGCCCGCCACAATTTTCTGTGTGCTGGTGGTACAATCAAACAGCTGAATTGTTGAAGCTCATTTTAAAGCAGAAGATACTGAGTGGCACTGTTTTTGGAGTAATGGTTTTCAGGCTTTAGTGTACATAAGAATCAGTTGAGGTATTAAATGTATAGATTTCTACCCTCTCCACAAAGATTCTGATCTGACTGCTGGGCGCTTGGGTGTGGTGGTCAGCAGGAATCTGCATTTAAGAAGCACTTCACCACATTTGGACAGGTGGTCTAAGGACCACACTTTGAGAAACGCTGTTCTAGAAAATAAAGGGGAATAAAAAAGGGGTACAAAATTGAGGGGAAAAAATGAAGCCATCAAAGAAAAAGAAGCTGGATGGCTTTAGGCAGTTGATCTCAAATTAGTTCCAAAACTAGACTAAGGTATTCCACTGCTACTAGTGAACAATGGTTTTTATCTCAATAAACAGAAACAAGATCTGCATTTGTATTTTGTTTTTCTTTATTAAAAATTTAGTGTGTACTGCCACTTTTTTGCTAGTAAAATGAACAGGTAGCTAAGAAATATTAATTTAAAAAAATCAGAAATTGCTGATCAAACTGAGTTTGACAACTTTATTTCTTCTGAACTCAGGATTGTACTTTCGTAGTACATCAGTAAAATAGGTATATATTTTATGTTTCTAAAGTTGTCTCTAACCATATGGTAGAGTTAACTTGATTCATTTTGACATACTAAAAAGAGCATGGTGTTCCACAAAGGGCCCCGTGACTTTCAGGTGCTCCCCTACATGAGCCAATTTGAAAATAGAGAAATTATTCTTCACATTAGGTCATGAAATTCTTTTTCAGTGCATGGCCATTGCCTTGTTCATCGATTAAAAAAAATGTTTTTTTAATACTTGATACGTGGAGTCACTGACTGATGACAAAGATGACACAGTGTGGGGTCCTTACCCACACTGAATTTTGGCCAAGTGGGAGATTAAGGTGGATAAGTAGACAGGCAGGTAGAATACAGAGTAATAAGTGCTGTGCTGGGTGAGGTCTAGGGCACTAAGGAACTAATAGATTGGACAGTTAACCTCTGTTTGGGAGGTCGAACAGTTTCTTGGAGGAAGTGGCGTCTGATATGAAATATCAAGGTTTAAAGGAATTATGCATATTTTTGGTTTCTATTTCACTTGTTAGGATCATATGTGATTACTTTGTTGTGTTGTCTTGGAAGAAGACAATCTCTGTGAATGTTTCTTTTGTAAGCCTTTTTGTTTTGCTTTCTTCTAGTCTTTGTTGATATATTTGCAGGTTTGAGTGTTTGAATATTTTTTGAAGCTGTTTTATACTGGTAGTATCTGTTTAGAACTTGAGAACTTATTATTCGGAAGATGTTTGCATTAGCCGTGGATTGGCCAGTTTCTCCTTCTAGCCTGTTCTCAATCAGATGTTTATATAATCAGTACTTAACCAGAAGTTGTTGCCTTTCTGCATGATGAAGCAGAACACTCATTGCCCTGCAGGATGATTGCTTTTAAATGGTTGCTAAATGATTCTCTTTCTGTCTTCGTTAAGGAAACTTTTTTTAAAAATAACCTATAAAGCTTTCAACACATGAAGTATCACAGTCTGTTTTGAACCATTTACACAAAAGTGATATAATCACTTAATCATGTTGGTTAAAGATAATAGCTTTTTCAGCATTAATGAAACGTGTCTTAGTTGTGTTTGTTTTTCCTTTCTCTTTAAAGTAGTCCAGCGTGCTGGCTTTCAGACGTTTAGACTTTGGTACAGTTTGTTCTCTGTATCTGCAGGTTCCACATCCATGGATTCAACCAACCACAGATTGAAAATATTAAAAAAAAAAAATTCCAAGAAGTTCTAAAAAGCAGGAAAAAAAAGCATGTGAATTTGCTACGCACTGGCAACTATTTACATAGTATTTATATTGTATTTACAATTATGTGCATAGCATTTACACTGTATTAGATATTATAAGTAATCTAGAGATGATTTAAAGTATCTGGGAGGATATGCGTAGGTTATGTGCAAATATTATGCCATTTAATGTAAGGGACTTGAGCATCCTCGGATATTTGTATCTTCAGGGGTCCTGGAACCGATCCCACATAGATACCGCGGGACTATTTACTTTTCAATTTTATTCTGTTTCTTTTAAAGTAAATGCTAGATGGAATCCACCAAAATTTGAAAGCATTGTCACACTATCTCCAGTTTCTCTCCTCTCTTCTCTCTTTAGCTGATTTGGTTTTTCCACTCTAGCAATATACTTTGATCAAGGTCACCGGCAACCCTCATGTTGCTAAATGTTTTTAGTTATCAATTCTGTCTTCATTTGCATTAACCTGTTATCAGCATCTAACACAGTTCATCACTGTTTCCTTAATGACTTGTAGGGCCTAGATTCTCTTGGTTTTCCTCTTACCTCAGTGCATGTTCCTCCCCCTCAGTCTTCTTTGGTAATTTCTCATCTCCCTGACATCCTAACATTACAGTGCCCCAGGGCTTAATCAAGAGCCCACACTTTTCTCCTGAGTGCCAGACTCTTATGTCCATCTACCTGTTGACACCTCCACTTGGATATCTGATATACAGCTCATAGTTAACATGTTCAAAATTGAATGCCTGATCTTCCCCTGAAACCTAGAATCTTCCTGCAGTCTCCCTATCCTTCCAGTTGTTCAAAGCCAAAAACTTGGGTACTGCCTTCAAAATATTTCAAGAACCAAACCTCTTCTTGCCACCTTCCCTCACTGGTACCACCATTGTCCAAGGCACCGTCACCTCTCATCTGGATTATTGCCATCACCTCCTAACTGGCTTCCTTGCTTCCACATATGCTTCCTTACAGGTTTTTCTCAAAATAGCGGTCAAAATAATCCTATTAAAATACGTCAGATAATGTCACTCCTTTGCTCAAAACTCCCGTTTTCACTCAGGGTAAAACCACCATCTATACAATGACCATACATGATCTAGCCCTTCATTCCCTCTCTCTGATTTCATTTCCTACCACTCGGTCTCGACTTCCACTTGTGTAACCTCAGCCTCCTTGTTTTTTTGCACAGGCCAGACATATACCCACCATAGGGCCTTTGCATGCATTGTTTTCTCTCAGGAAAAGTTTTTCTCCTACGTTCTTGTATGGCTCTCTTACCTCCTTCACATGTTTGATCAAATGTCATCTCAGTGAGGCCTAATAACTATTTTAAAATTGAAACCTACCTGCCCTCAAACCCTCCCCCCCAACTCTGCTCAATATTTTTCCATAATACCAATTTTTAACATATATAGTAATATGAGATAGTGTTTGTTATCTCTGCACCACTCCCCAGCCCAGCTAGAATGTCAGTTTCATGAGGACAGGGTTTCTTTGTTTTGTTTGGTTTTTTCCCCCGGTACGCGGGCCTCTCACTGTTGTGGCCTCTCCCGTTGCGGAGCACAGGCTCCGGACGCGCAGGCTTAGCAGCCATGGCTCAGCAACCATGGCTCAGCAGCCATGGCTCACGGGCCCAAGCCGCTCCGCGGCACGTGGGATCTTCCCGGACCGGGGCACGAACCTGTGTCCCCTGCATCGGCAGACAGACTCTCAACCACTGCGCCACCAGGGAAGCCCAGGACAGGGTTTTTTGATTCACTGAGGTGTATATTAAATGCCCAGAACCATGCCTGGTATTAGTAAGTATTCAGTAAATGTTTATTGAATGACTGACTGACTGAATGGTTTCTTGACTAATAATGGTTGAAACCCATTTTGAAAACCCAGTTTGAAAAATGCTGGTCTGGTGGCTAGACTCAATCCTAATTTTCTTCTTTTTTTTGGCTGCATTCGGTCTTCGTTGCTGCGCATGGGCTTTCTCTAGTTGCGGCGAGCGGGGGCTACTCTTCCTTGCGGTGTGCGGGCTTCTTATTGCGGTGGCTTCTCTTGTTGGGGAGCACGGGCTCTAGGTGTGCAGGCTCCACCAGTTGTGGCACATGGGCTCAGTAGTTGTGGCTCGTGGTCTCTAGAGTGCAGGCTCAGTAGTTGTGGCACATGGGCTTTTTTGCTCCGTGGCACGTGGGATCTTCCCGGACCAGGGCTCGAACCCATGTCCCCTGCATTGGCAGGCAGATTCTTAACCACTGTGCCACCAGGAAAGCCCCTCAATCCTTAATTTTCTATTTGGGCTGCTATATGTAACAAACTTTGGGGGGATAAAATTAATTTTTATTTTTTAGTCATTTTTAGTTAATTTTGTTCAGTTAGGTGTGGTTTGTCCAAAGTGCTTGCTGGAGTCACTCTAACAGTAATCTAAATGAAAACATACCAGTACTTTTCTGACATTACCCCTTGTGTTATATAACTTTGAAAGCCAGTCATCCACTGTTGGCAGTTTGTACTTTCAGATTTTTTTTGCAGGCACAAACATATATTAAATCATACTATACAGTGTTCCACAATTTGCATTTTTTTGGTTTTTTGGATTTGTCTGATTGGTTTTTGTCATGGTAGTTATTTGTTTTGCTCCTAATATTCTACCATGGACATTGTGTCTTGAGATGCACTATAAGATCATCGGTAAGAGCACGGATGCCCAGCCAGACTGGGTTCAAATCCCAGCTTTGCCAACCAGACTCTGGGCAAGTTACTTGAGTCTTCTGTGCCTCTGTTTTCTCATCTCTTAACATGGCAATAATAATAGTATCTCATCATACAGTGTTGTGGAGATAAAATGATGCCTGGTTTACATACCTGTGCATAGAAATATTAGCTGTCATCACTTGTATTACTTCATTATTTATCCCCACTATGTAGTATCCCTTGTTTTGAAAGTGTAACATTTTAATTAGTCCCTTGTTTGATATATGTTTAGGTTGTTTCTAATTCTCTATTGTTACAAACAGTAATCACTGAGGGTGAGTTTGTGTTTGCATGTTAGTATATTTATTTCCACAAAATAAGTACATAGACTTTCTGAGTCTAAAATATAAACACTATTGTACACTTGCACCAACAATGTATCAGTATTTATTTCCCTGTACTCTTGCTGATGCTGGATGTTACCAGACTTAAATAGTTTTCTTTTTTTCTTCTAGTAGTTCATGATTGATGGACTGGTTCTTTCCCCTCCCCAACATTTTTATTCTTTCTGAAATATATTGAGGTGTTTTTTTCAAACTAGTTATTTCCAATACTCCCCATCTCTTCCCCACTGATTTGAAGTGGTACCTTTGTGTCATGTACAAAATTCTCATATATACCTTGATCTCTTTCTAGACTCTTATTTCCTTCTATCGTCCTGTCTATTCCTATACAAAGTACCATCTGATTTTAATCACTGTAGTGTATACCTTTTGATATATTAATAGCCCCACTCACTACATACACTCAAGTATACACACTTTGTTCCTGTTTTAGGAACAATTATTTTTCCAGATTAATTTCAGAGTGATTTTTTTTGGCTTTTAAAAAATGCCCACTGGAATTTTGTTTCAAAAAGTATTAAATTTTGGATTAATTTGGAGTGAATTTATATCCTTACAGTATTGAGAGTTAGAACTTAAATGTCTATTCAGGGCTTTCATTTTTTTGCTATGTCTTACACGTTTGTCATAATATTCTATAGTTTTTGTTTGTTTGTTTGTTTGTTTTGCGGTACACGGGCCTCTCACTGTTGTGGCCTCTCCCGTTGCAGAGCACAGGCTCCGGACACGCAGGCTTAGCGGCCATGGCTTACAGGCCCAGCCGCTCCGAGGCATGTGGGATCTTCCCGGACCGGGGCACGAACCTGTGTCCCCTGCATCGGCAGTGCATCGGCAGGCGGACTCTCAACCGCTGCGCCACCAGGGAAGCCCTATTCTATAGTTTTTGTTGCCATTTTGAACATGCTCTTTTTTCCATAGTTTAATGTTAAGACATTGATTACATGTAAATGTAAGGTATTGACGTGTGTGTACATATACACACATATGTATTTGCCTTATATGCACCCACCCTTTTTACACTCTTTAATACTTCTGTAGCTTTCTTAGACTTTCTAACCTTACTGTTGTATCCTGTGCAAATAATAAATTTCATCTTCCTTTCTGATGTTTGTACCACTTGCTTCATTTTTATTGTTGTAGAATAGATTCCAGAATGATGCTGAATAATAGTGATGATAGCAGGCATCTTTGTTAGTTCTTTGTGTAAATATATATAATTTAATTGAAAAATTTCAATTAATGACTTTATTGGGTTCACATTATTTGCTCTAATCAACCTTACTTCAAGTCTTGTTTTATATTAAACCTGAGAGTACTTGGGAACATATAAGGTCTTTTGTTACTTTGGAAACAATAAGAACATAGTCTTTGGCTAAGAATAAAAAGAGTAATAACTGTCTGAATCCCTGGAAGTTTATACCTGAGATGAAAGAGCTACCCCTTCCAATCAAATGCCACGTTAAAAATTGACTGGTAAAGTTAGATTTCAAAATTATGTGACATAATGCCATTTTTTATTGCATCCTGAAAATGAATAATAGGCTGGGCTTTGCCCTCCTCAATATTCAGTTCTGTAAGCTGCAAAGAGATGTGAGGTGTGGCTGCCAGTGGCCTGGGGAGCTAGTCCTCAGGGTGCTGCTCTTGCAGGTTAGACCTCCTCTAGCGTTTCCTCAGCCTCTGCCCTTACAACAAGCCAGTGCCCGGGATTCCTTGGAGCCTGGAAATGCTGATCTAGTCTGAGTAGGGCTTAAGTTCGCGTATGACAGATTGTTCAACCGTATCTGACTTTGAGTTAACTCTCTTCTCTTAATAGTTTGACTACATCCGGGCAATAGAAAGCCAGAAATTTAAAATAATCTCAAATGTAATCAAGAATTAAATGTGTTGGCTTCATTGTCTTTGACATGTTTGTTAGCTGCCCTTCATTCACAGATAAAGATTACACTTTGGATAATTATTTCATTGTTGTAGAAAGAGGAAGAGAAGCTTTTATATTCTTAAAACTAGGGAAAAGTTTACGTTTTTGTCCACCCCTGCCAGTTTCTGTATTTATTGGTTGTGTGACTGTTTTGTTCGTTTGCTTTTGTTCTGGGTCTTTTGTTTTTGGTTTGGGTTTAAATTTTAGTTGAAGTAACCAGCTTAATTTTGAGGTAATCATAGTCTACTTAGCTTCATTTTTTTCTCTAACTTAGTAATAATAGTATTTTCCCCAAATTTTTTACTATGAAAAATGTCAAACATAAGATAGTTTTCTTACAGAATGACCCATATTCTGGGTTTGGCCGATTGTTTTCTTTCATGATTAATGTAAGAACTTTTAATCATTGTACTTTCATCTGTTACTGAATATGATCTTAGGGGAGAGATCCTATAAGTAATGACCCTGAAAACAGGATCTTAATTTTAGAATATCTGTGTTCATTTTCCATGTCTAACAAAGATTTCCTCTGTGGCCTTGAAGGAATTACAGAATCATTCTACCTATGCTATACAGAGCAAGGAGAATTGCCTACTAGTTTTAAAGTTCAGTGGATTTACTGATTGGTGTTAACAAAGCCCATAGAAGATATAAAGCCTAGCTAAAATAATAAAGAAATCACTGATAATACTTTTTTGGTCATTTCAAACAGGTTTCATTTAGCATGAGCGTTACATCCTCAGTTTCTTGTCTCTTATTTATGTTTAGATCTGAAGGAAAGGGAAACTAACCTTAAATGCCTGCTGTGTGGTAAAAGCACTGTGCTCATTCAAATGCATCTTCTCATTGAATTCTTAAGCTTCCACCTGCCTTGTGAAATAGGTGAGTTCCTATTTCCATTTCACAGGCAAGGAAGCTGAAGATCAAAGATGTTTAGTAAAGTGTTCTATGTTACAAACATAGTAAGTGCCGGAACCAGGCTATGAACCCAGATTGTAAACTTTCCAAGTTGAGCTTTATCATGAGAACTCTTCTGAATACTTCTGAATATCACATACATTGAGGAAAGTCTCCCCCAAAAAAGTTGGTAGCTACCAATGAAGCATTTTATACCATCTTCTTCTGACCAGAAACATTTAAAATGTAGACAGTGTTTTTTAAATACATGAATTTTCCAGTTATATTACATCTCCTGTCACTGATTCTGTTCTAGGATGTTGGCAAAGGATGAACTGATGGCCATGCTTCAGAAATGTTTCAAGGTTTTTAAGTCCTCTTCTGAAAAGCAGCTTGGCAACACAGCAAAGAGAATAGAGGAGTTCCTGGCCCAGTTTCAGAGCCTCGATGGTGAGAATATAATATCTGGCCAATTCTACTGGCTGTGACAGTCATTTAACTATAAAATAACATGGAAAACCCCACGTTCTGATGTGTTGAGAGATGAAGAGGTAACGTAGTTTGTGATCAGTCAGTATACCAAGCCTCAGAATAGCACAACGTGACAACTAAGCCAAATGGTTCTCTTCCAGATTTGGTTTAAACAATGAAAACTATCAAATGGGCAGGAAAGAAATTTCTTTCTCCAGATGGACAGTTTTGAGGACTTACCTCAGGGGAGAAAACAAAAAGGGCAGCAAAAAGAAATCAAAACGATTGGAGAGAGTAGCAGGGCATCATAATTAAGGACTCCTTTTAGATGTTTTTCTTAAGCATTTCATCAAGTTCTTTATAGATTTCAAAAACACTGCATAAATTATTTGTAAGCCTGAAAATTAATAGCTGTGAACTGCTTTCACAGCAGTGAGGCTCATTGGCATGCTGATTACCAAAATATGCATGAGGTTTGCTTCAATCAGGTTTACAAAGCTTGAATCTTTCAGTCCTCAATGAACTGCGGCAGCCTGGCATTCCTCAGTGTTGGAGGAGGGCACAGTTTCCTTTACCTTGCGTGACCTGCACAGGATTCGCTGTGTTTGCCGAACACTGGGATGCCTGCTTGTGCACAGGCAGCCTGTTCAGCACTCCGATGCTCCAGGACGTCTTTGTTCTGAGGGGGCTCAGTGGATTGATACTGATGTTTAACTTTTCATGGGCTCTTCCCTTGCTCTGTTTCTAGCACCAAAGTATAGTACTCCTTCAGCAAAACAAGCAAAATGACTGTGCACTTCTTATTTTCCCCTATTGAGGGAAATTTTTAATGGGGTCTGGGGAAAAGAGGCAACTTGGTGTATAAGCACACGGATCGAACCAAGGCATGGTGAAAACATTGCACTTGGAATGTTCCTATCAATCCTTTCTGTGTTTGGCAAGTGTCCCTTTCTCTTTAAATCCTTTAGATTTAGGAAACGTCTTTTGCTGAATCCCTCCCTCTCTCTCCATAGCTGCAGCGCTAGGCCCCATGAGTGCTGAGCCAGTGCAAGATGAAAGAGCCAGCCTACTTGACTGGCAGGGCATGAGCGTGAGGAATTGCCACCCCATGGTACCAGGGGCTCCCTCCAGATCACGCGCAGGCATTATTGCTCTGCAGTGCATTTGCAGGACAAGTGAGCCGAACCATTTTCAAATCATAAACATTTTAAAGGGCTGGAAATTGGTATCATAGAGATTATTGAGTCCAGCTGCAACAGAAACTAAAGCCCAGGAAGAGGAAGGAGCTTGCTTGAGATCTCGTAGCTAGCTAGGGTAGTACCCATCCTGGAGCCCATCTCTTTCTTAATCACCAGCTTATTGTTTTTTTTCTCACGGATTCACAGTCGCCACCTAGTTAGGGTCACTGGGACAGTGAGGGGCCGCCCTTAAGGATATAAACAGGGTAAAAGACTTAGAAGAATATAAGATAAATTAGGTAAATTTCAATCTTTTACAAAATCAGACTCAGGGATTTTTGTAAAATGAAACTGCAGATATTATAATAATTTTAATTAGAGTTCATGTAACATAAGCTAGTGAACAAATCCTGTGATGTGCTAATATTAAATAAAGGAACACAGCTTTTAGAAATGGGAAGGTTGGTATTTAAGATGATTAACTGTCTGAAGAATAAAGAATTTTGTAAGTTGAAGCAAAACGAGTGTCTTGAATAAATGTACTTTCTGTTTTCAAAAGTGGCACATTATTAATAATAAAGGGAAATTAACCCCACCCTCCCATATTGGACAGGCGTACAGTTTGACTGTATGCTATCTCTAGTTCCTTGACAGTTATTACACATTACAGTTTAGGTTTAAAATTACATTTGGAGGGTTAAGTAGATCAGAGTGTCATATCAGATTTATTTTTAAGGCTCTGCTACATGTTAATGAAATGGGACAGAGAATTTATTAGATATTTTAACCTTAAAGCATATCTTTCTTGAACCAAGATTTATCAATAGCTAAAAAGAAATTTATTCTTCGAGAACAAGGCAGATTCTCCAGCTGCATCTTCCTGTCTTAGGTTTGGCCAAATAAGCCATGTGAGTGTGAGGTTCCTAAAACCTGCCCTGCACCAGGGAGAGGCTGTTAGAACCTCATGTTCTCTGGAAACACAACTACACCTTTTACTAGATACGGTTTTCTGTTTCCTTTGCTAAAGAACCATGATGCAGTTTGTATTTCAGTAGATTATTTCAAAACTTATATGCACTACCGACTTCAGACTTAAATAGCATGTCAAATATAGAGAATGGGAAGATCCAGGCCAAGTTTGCCAGGGTGTAGGTTTGTATTGTTTACATCAATCATGGCATAATCAAAGGACCATAATTTAAATTTGTTTGTTTTTTAAAAGCTATTTATAATGGCACAAAGATTTGGAGATTTTTTTTTTCCTATTGGTTTGAGGGGATTTGTTTGTATTTTGTTTTGTTCTCACTGTTGGTCACATTTTTAAAATTCAGTAGCTGGTTTCTTTGAAGACCTCTCTGCAGCATAACTTATGTAATATTTATTGACCTTCAGCTTCTGGAAGAAATCATTTATGTGATGGAACCTTGATCCCCTGCCACATTAAAAAAAGAAATGGATGAAACTTTATTTCCCTTGGAGTAGTAGAAATGTTTGTTCTCTTAAATGGATTTACCCAAGCTGCTGTATGTTGGTTTTGTATTAAAAGCAGAAGCCAAAGAAGAAGAAGAAGATACTTCTGAGTCACAGTCAAAGGGACTTCAGAAGACAGACCTCTATCATCTTCAGAAGGTCAGAGCACTTTCTTATCCTTCCAGCCACATTCCCTGATGTTCCCGTGTGCTCTAGATTAGCTCTGCCTGGATGTTTTTGTTTTCATTTTTAAACCACAACTAGGAACAAAGCAGACTTTGTAACTCACTTATAAATTGAACATCCAGTTTATCCCACTGCTATCCTCATTCTCCATGTAGAAGTTGGCGGAAACTGTTCCGATAGCCTCAGAGAGAAAGAGAATTAACTAGTAATAAGGGAAAATGGAAACCTGGTTGCAAAAAGGAATCTGATTATTTATCTGATGTATTTGTTTTTCAGTTTGATCAAATTGAGAGGTTCAGAAGAAACTCTTTAGTTTTAGATATTTTTCTTGATTTTTTTAAAGAAATGCATATTGAGTATAGAGCAGAAATTGAGCCACAGTTTGTCTAGTGTAGCCTTTTTCAGATAGTTCTAACTTTAGGATCTTGGTTGTCAAAGTAAAGAACCTTCTGTAAACCATGATACCAAGTTATGAGAAACGTAGAATAAAATATCAATCTAAGCAAACCAAAGCATATGGAATCTATTCTGTTAGCATGGCAAAGAGCATGCGTTTTCTCCTCTTCTTGGAAGTCCTTTTCTCAAATGAATTAGTGGCTTGTGGCTTGTGAGCGCTCTGCCCTATAACTTAGTAGCGACATAAGCTGCCCTTCTCGTCTTTCTCTGAAAAGTCACTTTATATTTTTTGAAGCAAAATACCTAGGAGGAGAGATTCTTCCCAGTCCTGAAAAATAAAAGATAAATATAACCCCTACTGATCTGGTTCTTTTTCTGTACATTCTGTCATATGGAAAGGGCATCAGCTGCCTCTGCCTGAGCAACAGGGCTGCCCTCTGAGGGGATTTCTGTCTCAGAATCACCAGAAACAGAACAAGGTGTGTTTCTTTCATCCATAGTCATTATTGGAAATGAAGGAGTTAAGAAGAGCAAGTAAGAGGCAGACCAAGTTTGAAGTCCTCAGAGAACAGCTTGTGAGCTTCATCGACAGTCTGGCGCGGTGAGTCTGTTGTTGCTTTTCAGAGCTAAAAATCAGGCTATTTGCCCAAATAACACTGGTGTGATAGCTGTCCGCAGCCAGTCCGGGACACTTCTGGGTTAGGCTTTTTGCTCCTCGAGGCCCTCCGTCCAGCGCAGACTTGTAATTTTTATTCCTTTCCCATCCTTATTAAGGTGGCTCAGCAGATGGCTTAGTTCATTCTTTTACTGCCAGTTCAAGAACACAGGTTTAAATTTGATGTAGATCATTAGGCCTGGGCTGGGGTGGGGATGGAAACAGACCAGGAAACAGAAAAGTGAGTGTTTTCCCCCTAGTAGCAGAGTGTTTGCCTTACACTTAATCCTTGCTCTGTCTTTGCTCAGAGTATGCTGGATCTGGGCCAAACCCAGAAAACAGCCCAGCCCAGCTGTAATACCCTATTTTATCCTGAGTAAAGGGTTTCTAATTCTGAGGGATACCAGTGTAACTCTGGATCATGTCAGCACAGACGCATGGTGAGCAGGGTACTCAGAGTCAGTTTAGAAGTCCACCAGTCCTACCTGTATTTTAAGGTGATTCCTTTTTTGGGAAACCCAGATCATTCTGATATTTGGATTTCCCAAAAGCCAGCTCTGTGTAGCTCTTTAAAATCACATACCTCACCTGCAGGTGGGACATGCCATGTAGGAGAAAAATGAGAGGTCTGAAAAATAAAATGATTTAATAGTTAAATAGGGAAAAAACTGTTCTTTGTCATTGCTTATTCTGTTTTTTAATGGCAATTCAAACTCAGCAGCAGGCTAGGCACTGACTAGAATCAAGTACTAAAAAAAAAAGCAGCTCAGTTATTGAAGACAAAGAGTGGTTTTCTGATAAATTGCCTGTCCTTCTTGAAAGTGAAGAGTTCCATTTTCCAGGACAGTTTTGGGGCAGAGTCATTGTTCCTGGTCACTGGGGAGAAATTACTAATGTCAGGACAGAGGTCGAAACGATCAACCAAGTATGACAAAAGGAAGGTTAAAGTGAGAGAAATGGGTCACATAAAAGTGACACAGTGCAATTCTAAAGTGACCTACTGGCTAGAAATGACCTTGGAAAACTCATAGAATTAACCTTGCTGTACTGGGCCTTCCTGTTCTTGTAGTTTCTAGCCCCAAGTTCCTGGTTTTTCCCTTTTACCAAGTTGAGACCATTGTAGTTGCTAAAAATGATTTTACAGTATAATTTGGCATAATTTATAGGTCAAATGTCATGTTCCTTTCTGCATTCCCACAAATCCCAAATTGTAGGGTTGGAAGCCAACCAACCATTCCCCTTTTGTGATCTTTGACCTAATATGCCTGACTTTTCACCTTCCTGAGCAGTTATTGAAATAAAGCTGGGCATGATTGAAATGTGTTGTATTGTGAAATCACAACAATTTCCATACTAGGATTTACTATCTTTACCGAGCTTGAGTGTCCCAGCAGGGAAGAGATGAGGACTGTAGTATGTTAGAGCTAAATGGGACCTGAGGACTCATGTGGCAGCTAAAGCCCAGAGAGAGGTTGCGACTTTTGGAAAGTCACATAGTTAGTCCCAGTCTGCTGACATCTTTCAGAAGGCCCGCTCTCTTTCCCCACACAGTCCCCAAAGACCACACCACAGATGTTTGAACAGAGCTTGGAGTTCTGGAGAAAAGCGGCCCTTGAAAGATCACTATAAGCAACAGACTCCAGGAAGTAGAGTTCCCCGTACACCACAAGCAGCTCTTGCCGAAACTACTGAGAAATGAGAATAAGTTGCCGCTTTCTAAGTTACTGTTTTCACCAAAGTACAAGCTTCAACCTTGTAGCCCTTGTGGATACTAAGTGGTCCTACCAGCTCCCCCCAGACCACCGCCTCTTTTGCTTGTGGACTCTGCTCTGAGTCTAAAATGAGCGTCATGCAGTGCTCCAGTGCCAGACTCACTGCTGATGTCCGTGCCAGTCTCCACATTTGGAGTTGGATAAAAATTCTAATACACGATGATCTTTTGTCAGTATTTTTCAACTAACATAGCCCAGTAGAAACAAAGTACAGGCAAGTATTTAGACTCTGGAGGTTCTTTGAGGATATCTGAAAAGGTCTTTTGCCTTGAGAATTATCTGAATCTCTAAAAATTAAATAAAGATGTTAAAAAGGGAGAGGACAAATATGAGACAATTTTTTTCTGAAATTGACTCTTATCTGGTTGCCTTAGATTTCCAGTCCTTATTACAGAGCAAGGACTCCAACGTGAACTTTTAATGACCATTATGTATAATGACTGGGGAGAAAACAGCCTGAGGTTGGGATAGGAAAAGTTTATGGTCAGAAATTACAAATGGGTAGCCAGCCATCCAGGGAGGCAGCTCGCATCACAGAAACCATTCCTGAGACTACAGCTAAATAGCTTAATCTTGAGTCAGATGTTAGCAGTACTTGAGGTATAGAATGCTGGTTCTTAGGGCTAATGCTCTTTGCACATGGGTTTTATTCCAATGACTGAAGAAGGAGCAGCATCTGGAAGCTAAATGAGCAGGGGGCCAGGAGCTCTTGAGACGGGCAGGACGGAGATGGTGGGGAGGGAGGGACATGGGTCATACCCTCTCTGCGTCCTCTCTTCCTCAGAGCCAGACCACACAGGAGGAGCAGGTGTGGTGGGATTTTTCTAGGCCCTGGTATCCTCTCCAGGAGGGAAGAAAGCCAGGACGCCAGGAAGAAGAGTAATTTCCCCAGTGGCTGGGCTGAGGGAGCTGCTTGGTTCTGCCTGCACCGGTGGGAAAGGGAGCTGATACAAATCTGTCATGTGACCAAAATACTTTAGGCCCAGGACTAACTAAGCCCCAGAAATCTTTATGAAGGCATGTGAGTTAACTGCTTTAATCAAGTTAGTGACTTATTACTCTGTCTTTGGGTTATGGGTGCCAAAGCTTCTCCCTTCCAGTTTGCTACCCTCTAGGCCACCCAGGAACCATGTACTGTCACAGCTCATACCAGCTGATAGGCTCATTACATATTCAGATGAAATTTTTAATGGTTTATCTTTTAAGTTCACATTTCATTAAAATTGGTTTATTGTCTAGCTCATAAATAAGACAGAAGAATCCCAAGTTACAGTGGTATTTTTTAATAATTGAAATTTTAATGATAAATGATTTCCTTGTTTTTAATACTCTGAAGCTAAAATTTAGCCTTTTCTGCCTATAAAGTAAGGAGGAAGTCTAACACATAAAAAACTTTACCTGTATTACTTCTATGAGAGATATCTCTTGTGATCAAAAAAGAATTTCCTAAACTCTTAATTCCAGGTCTGAGGCCTGTGTTTAACAGTGCCAGGAGTTAAATGTTTGCTATGAGAAGGAATATGGATATCTCTGTTTCCTAAATAATTTAAGAAAGTATTCATTTATACTTTAAGAAATTCTACCTTAAAGATTTTGAGCAAAGTGGGAAGCAGCCACATAGCACAGGGAGATCAGCTCGGTGCTTTGTGACCACCTAGAGGGGTGGGATAGTGAGGGTGGGAGGGAGACGCAAGAGGGAGGGGATATGGGCATATATGTATATGTATAACTGATTCACTTTGTTATACAGCAGAAACTGACACACCATTGTAAAGCAATTATACTCCAATAAAGACGTTAAAAAAAAAAGATTTTGAGCAGAAATGTAATTTATATACATTTGTTCCTAGAAGTTTAAATCAGAACTAAAATATAGTTTCTTGTACACCAGAGAGTCAAAGTTTTAAACAATATTACACGGAGAGGTGGCATTCTGAGTGCAGTTGCACTGGATTTGGTATTTGGTTGGTTTTGGCTATTGTTGATTTTGCTTTTTCGGTAAGTTGCTCAGCCCTCTACAGAGGACTGACAAAAGTGGTTTATTGAAAATAGACCTGTGCTTATCTAAAAGCTGATACCTGACTTTGGTGGTTTCAGAGAATACCTCCTGCTTCCAGAGACACAGCCTCTGCATGAGGTGCTGTACTTCAGTGCTGCCCACACCCTTCGCCAGCACCTGAACGCTGCCCCGCGGATTGCCCTCCATACCGCACTCAACAACCCGTATTATTACCTCAAGGTAAGAAGCAGTCATTTCTCTGACAATTTAGTTCAGACTCCAGGCTTTATGTATCACAAAAATATTGTAAATTTGCAGTTCTAATGAGCAGGGAACTGGCAGCTCAGGGTTGCACCTCTTTCAGATATTTTTTTAAATTCTTTAGATTTTTTAGAGGGCATTTTCTAAGCCAATGAACTAACACTGCCAACTTTTGATCATGCGTAATTGTCTTCTCCTTCATGTGATAAAACCAGATCATAGGCACTAAGACTTGAGTATAATGCTACTACTCTTGAAAATAAAGGAAAGGTTTCTTACAGACATAACAGCAGATAATAGGTCAAACCATATGGCCCAGTGAAATGACTTAAAAGAGCCAAATGATTGTTTCTGATGCAAAAAAAAAAAGGAATTTCATCTTGGATTTTAAACCAAAGAAAGATCTGCTCTGAGAGTATCTCCAGAGCTGAGTATAGAGGACGGCCAGCAATATGCCAGGGATAAACCTGCTAAACTCCAGACACATTTGCCAGTTCCAAGTTGTTCTTTAAACAGAGAGTTCAAGACAGTTGAGAATTTTTAAAACTAACTTTCCTATGACCAGGAATATCATTTTAAACAGCTCAGTAAGCTATATTTCGGTTATATACACACACATAAAGTAATTTCCTGATAATTTGCTAAGTTAATATTAAATTGTTAATTTGTTAATAAGTTATCAACTCAGTTAAACACCTAGAAATCTTGCAACAGAGGATACTTAAGAAGTGACTCCATAAAACCTATGAAGAGAGTTCCGACGTATTGGTTTCCTGTCCAAAATGGCACACAAACATGCTAATAAGCCTTACAAGAGAGTACTGAGTAGGAAGATGTAAATCAGTGATTTTTCAATGACGGTGGTAGTGGGGTACTTGAATAATTTCATATTTAAGGCACAAAATATCAATTATTTTTATTATATAAACCACAAATTAAAACTCTTTACATAATCTGTCTTTTTGGCTAGTAGTAAGTCACGGAAGAGAACTGGAGCAATTTCAGCAGTTTTGGGAAGGATATAATTCCCATGTATATGTTTGAGAGAGATTTTGTTTCTTAATAAGAACCATCATTTTCATATAGGTTGAAAAAACATTGATGGTTTTGTAGAGGTTAGGATCTGCAGTGTTATCAGCAGTCTTTTTTGAGAGATAACTTATATCCCTGGTAGTGGTGTGTTGGTATTTATTAATACAGTATAGTAATTGCTAGAATTCATGTAATTACAAATGTTCGAAGTGGCATTTTATTGAAAATCCACAGAATTCCATAAACTTTTATGGAAACCAGAAATGCATTAGAGTCTCAATAATGAATAATGTATGATTAAAATGAAAAAAATTAATAATTTATGATGAGAATGAAAAATATGCTTGTCTTCTGATCCTGGCTGTATTCATCTAGTGATTAGGAGCTAGAGGGATTTTGACCAAGACCTCATCCTAAACAACCAGCTAACTATCGGAGAGTAGGTGCAACTCACAAAATAAAGGAAACCAAAGACTACACTTATTGGCTTACTAAAATTCAGGTTAGCAGGTTAATTAATATCTGATTTCGTTCCTCATCATTTCTGAAAGGTAGTTATCTTAGTTTACTGTTATTTTTAGAATGAAGCACTGAGAAGTGAAGAAGGTTGTATTCCAAATGTCGCCCCAGACATCTGCATAGCGTATAAACTGCACCTGGAGTGCAGCAGGCTAATCAACCTTGTGGACTGGTCGGAGGTAGGTCAGGGGGAAAGAGCAAGCTGTCTGTGTGTCTAACCATCCATGACAACTTTCCTGGAATGTTTTTATGCTTTTGGTACTTTGAAACTCATCTCTTATTTTTTCAATGCCCTGTCTTTGGTTTGGAAAGCATTATAAATCACCTGGCAAGTTTCTCCAGAAAAGCAGCTCACTGCTCAACAGTCCCACACAAACCCCTGCACTCTGATCCCACACCCTCAACCGAGCCAATTCTGCATCCACGCCAGGTCAAAATAAGTACATTTTAGTATGTTTAGCAAAAGCTAAACAGTTTAGGTCAGTTCCGTTATTCCACAGAATAAAAAAGTACATTATTAAATAGCATTTCCCTTATTGCATAAAAGAAAATATTGGAATAACTACACAAAAGTTAACTCTGTTAAAGGCCCTATTTGACACATGTCACCATTTAAAAATATGCATAATTGGCTGCTTCCAAGAAAAATAGGCATTTTCCTGGGAGATGGAGGTTGGAGTAGAGGATACAGGGCATCCTTTGCTTTTCAACTTTGAATAGTTTTGCTACCTGTTTTTCTCTGCACGTTTCTTAATTCTCTGAAATACAAGATTATTCAGAAACCATTCCATTATCTTCTAATTTTTTTTTCTTATGCAGAGAGCTCAATACTTTATTTAATAGATCTTTATTGTAGTGTAATTGCTTCACAAAACTGTGTTAGTTTCTGTTGTACAACAAAGTGAATCAGCCATATGCATACATATGTCCCCGTATCCCCTCCCTCTTGCGTCTCCCTCCCACCCTCCCTATCCCACCCCTCTAGGTGGTCACAGAGCACCGAGCTGATCTCCCTGTGCTATGCGGCTGCTTCCCACTAGCTAGCTATTTTACATTTGGTAGTGTATATATGTCCATGTCATTCTCTCACTTTGTCCCAGCTTACCCTTCCCCCTCCCCGTGTCAAGTCCATTGTCTACATCTGTGACTTTATTCCTGTTCTGCCCCTAGGTTCTTCAGAACCTTTTTTTTTTTTTTTAAGAGTCCATATATATGCATTAGTATATGGTATTTGTTTTTCTCTTTCTGACTTACTTCACTCTGTATGACAGACTCTAGGTCCATCCACCTCACTACAAATAACTCAATTTCGTTTGTTTTTATAGCTGAGTAATATTCTGTTGTATATATGTGCCACATCTTCTTTATCCATTCATCCGATGATGGACACTTAGGTTGCTTCCATGTCCTGGCTATTGTAAATAGTGCTGCAATGAACATTGTGGTACGTGACTCTTTTTGAATTATGGTTTTCTCAGGATATATGCCCAGTAGTGGGATTGCTGGGTCGTATGGTAGTTCTGTTTTTAGTTTTTTAAGGAACCTCCATACTGCTCTCCATAGTGGCTGTTATCAATTTACATTCCCAACCAGCAGTGCAAGAGGGTTCCCTTTTCTCCACACCCTCTCCAGCATTTATTGTTTGTAGATTTTTTGATGATGGCCATTCTGACTGGTGTGAGGTGATACCTCATTGTAGTTTTGATTTGCATTTCTCTAATAATTAGTGATATTGAGCATCTTTTCATGTGCCTCTTGGCCATCTGTATGTCTTCTTTGGTGAAATGTCTATTTAGGTCTTCCACCCATTTTTTAACTGGATTGTTTGTTTTTTTGATATTGAGCTGCATGAGCTGTTTGTAAATTTTGGAGATTAATCCTTTGTCCGTTGTTTCATTGGCAAGTATTTTCTCCCATTCTGAGGATTGTCTTTTTGTCTTGTTTATGGTTTCCTTTGCTGTGCAAAAGCTTTTAAGTTTAATTAGGTCCCATTTGTTTATTTTTATTTCCATTACTCTAGGAGGTGGGTCAAAAAAGACCTTGCTGTGGTTTATGTCAAAGAGCGTTTTTCCTATATTTTCCTCTAAGAGTTTTATAGTGTCTGGCCTTACATTTAGGTCTTTAATCCCTTTGGAGTTTATTTTTGTGTATGCTGTTAGGGAGTGTTCTAATTTCATTCTTTTACCTGTAGCTGTCCAGTTTTCCCAGCACCACTTATTGAAGAGGCTGTCTTCAGCCTCTTGTATGTTCTTGCCTCCTTTGTCGTAAATTAGGTGACCATACGTGTATGGGTTTACCTCTGGGCTTTCTATCCTGTACCATTGATCTATATTTCTGTTTTTGTGTACTTATTTATAGTGATTATCAGTGTAGTTTTGAGACTCTGAAATTTGGTATCAGTTTTTAAAATGTGTCAACTACCAGCAGCAGCAGTGCTTGACCTGGCTTAAATACAGAGCCATCAAGTGCCATAAAAGATGTTTGGCAGTGGCAGAGATTTTTATCTTCTTTTGTCCTCTCTCTCAAAAGGCCTTTGCAACAGTTGTGACAGCTGCTGAAAAAATGGATGCAAATTCTGTAACCTCAGAAGAAAGGAATGAAATTATCCAGTATCCTTTAAAATCACTTCTACAGTGTCCAAGTAAGCATACAGAATAGTTTATAGTTTCTCCAGATCTACATTAGAGATTTAACCATACCATCCCAAAATAACTTGTTTCTAAATACTTATTCTGAATTTAAAATTGCCCAAATCTAAACTATTGGGTCTAAAACTTATATAAAGGTCATATTCCAAAATACACCAAAAATGGTCATTATTGAATTCTCTATTTTTCTAAGGTTATTAGTATACTTTAAGAAGTTGGCAGGGAAGCAATTTTCATACTCTGTGAAAAATGAGAACCAGACAAGTGTTACAGACTTTTCCATTCGTGTCTTATTGACAGTAGAGTCTAATTACATTTAATGTTTTCAAGTGTTACAGACTTTTCCATTCGTGTCTTATTGACAGTAGAGTCTAATTACATTTAATGTTTTCCAGTAAGGGTTTTAGTTTAATTTAGTAGTATGTATTCAGTTTACTAAATCATGTTTTAACATTGAGATTTTAACCCCTTTTTGTCAGAAGTACATGGTGAATTTCCTTAGCTATAGCCTCCAGTGCTCGGTTTATTAGAGCTGTTTCTGAACTAGAACTTTTAGGATTTATAAAACCTACCAAACAGAAGACTGACCATGTGGCAAGGCTAACATGGGGAGGCTGCTAGAAAGCAAATGAGTGAAGCCAGAAAGATAGCATTTAGCTTAAGAGAAAAAGGAGACCAATCATATTTACACACTGGTAGAGGAAGATTGCTTGGGAAGAAGCATAATGTGTAATCCCTGTGTGATGTTTAAACAGAAAAGTAGACTGTTAATCCCTATCAGGAATGTATCAAAGCACCTTTGGAGTACTTTAGAATCCAACAAGTAACATGCTAACATTGCAAGTAGAACCTCTCTCAGAGTATCACTGCAATTTTCATTCATTAAGAAATTATGAATAAATTGTTCTTGAACATACATAATGTATAAATGTAATAAATTCCTTTGTCTAGGGGTATCTATTAATATGCATTTAATTTAATAGTACTTATTCCTGCTCCCCCAGTTTCTTGCACTGGCATTCCTCACTTCAGTAAATTATGTAATAAGATGAAGATTCTAGAGGTTTCTCCTAGTAACTACAGAGGTTCTAAAACTTCCTCTGCTGCCCCATTTCCTTTAGTCATACAACTTAAAAAACCTCAAGTTGTTTGGCTTTATGCTTCAATGCAGTAAATATTCTACTTCAGGAAGACCCATCATGGAGTCTTAGAGCCTCTAAGGCCTTTACAAATCACATCAACCTTTTAAGACACAGATGAAATGACATCTGAATCTCTTCCATGACAAGAACGCACCAAGACAATGAAACAAGGAGACCTCAAGTTCATTATTTAATATTCTACTTCCAAGAGAATTCTGGGATGTGTCTTTAAGTATACTCACTAACATACCAAAATTACCATGCAAATATGACCAGGAGAAAAAAAGTCCAAATTCAGTGAAGACTGTTTTAGTTGCAAACCTTAGAACTGTGTACTTGCAGGTCTTTTTGTGTGTGTTTGCTTTGAGGACAAATTTAATGTATAACTAATTGTTTTAAAATTTAATATAAACTTAATATATAACTTAAACTTCATTAATTCTGGAGTATAAAGGAGGTATTATGAGTATAAAGGGCATCTTAGCCCTCTGGCAACAGGGTGGGCCAAGATGACATTAATGGATAAATGCTCCCTTCCCCACTTCCTGCTCCAAAAACTAAAAGTGCTAGATGAAATATACTCCAAAACAAATCATCAGAATGTTGCCAGGGTTAAAAAGTAAGGTAAATCCCAAGGTACCAGAAATAATTACAAGCCAGAGCAGAAAGTGTCTAGCCCTACAAAGCTTTGAGACAGTTACCAGAGTAGCATTAGTTCAGATAGATTAAGTCTTACTGTCTTCATCTAAAAGATGCCAGGATTTCTTACTCAGTAGAATTTAAAAACATGTACATATGCACAAAGGGCTGTCAACTTGGAAAGTAAGGAATTTATGATATGTAAACATAAACACCACCACCAATAAGGAAGAAACTGGACAAATAAGAGGCTTTTGACACCTTGGAATCCATGTGTTAGAGGCAGAGCCTCTGTCACCTAGGGGTCCCTGAATGAGGGCATGGAGCAGAGCCTCTGCCAGTGCTCATGATCAGAGCAGAGAATAGATCTCTACTGTGTGAAGTTTTCCACGATTTATCTTAACAGCAACTAGGTCACTATTTTTTCTCAATATTCTCTAGCCATTCCCCTCCAATCAGAGGTGTCATCGATCATGTGTTTCATTTTTGACTATGGTTGGTGAAATCTAGGGAAAGAATGTGTGAATGATTTTAAGGATTTTCCACCTATTGTCTAAGTGAGGCAATCAGCAGTACTCCATGTCTGATTAACGTGAAGACACCATCAATATCTACAACGCAGTTTCCTCAGCTTTCAAATGGTGCAGATGAGCGTCAGATAAAATTGTTTAGAAACCATTCCTTTTGACAGAATGCTTACACTGTAAGGTACAGAGTCTCACACAGACCAGCAGATTTATGTCAGTATGAGGCACTTGAGGGCTCTTGAGCCCTGCTTCCTTTCTCTTTTGCTAGGCATTTAGTTGAATTCAGCCTATCTAAATGCATGTCAGGAACTGAACCACTTTGATTTTTCTTACTGTCTACTTAAGGATTAGGTAAGAGTAGCAGGATGGAAACTGTTTTGTAAATATTCAATTGAAGCTGTAAAACTGAAACATGAAGCTCATTTGTGGTAGCCATTAATGGAGCACAAAACCCTCAAGCCAGCCTATAAAGTGTCAGCTTAATTATGTCCATTCCTTAATACTGTAAAACCTCACAAATGGGATATTCTGATGCACTAAATCTTGTGGTTAATGAAATACTAATCTGAGAAGTTTGAAAATTTCAAACTGTTGAAGTAGTTTGAAATTTTTTCACAAAATATTGAGCATGTACCATGTGCCAGGCACTGTTGCAGGCCCTTGTGATACTTCAGTGAGCACAGATCTTTGCCCTCATTGCATTCTAGCAAAGAGTACAATGATTAATTATATAGTATATTACAGAAAAAAACGAAACAAACAGCAAAAAGAAGCAGGATGTCATGCTGCAATTTTAAACAGTGGTCAGAACAGGCCTGAGATGACGTTTGAACAAAAAGATTTAGTCATGAAGTTTTATGGAAGAAGTGCATCGTACACAGCGAACAGCCAATAACAAAGGTCCTAAGGGCAGTACGCAAGCTGCACTGGAGGAACAGCAAAGGTGGCCAGTGTGGGACACGCAGTGAGCAAGAGGTGAACTCCAAACTGAGTGAGGCGGGGTGGAGGGCAGGTAAGTTATGGCCCTGCAGACCATTGTAAAGTCCTTACCGTCTATAGGTGGGAATCCATCTAAGAAAGACTTAGACCTTTAAGGGATCACTGACTGCTATGAGAACAGACTGGAATAGGTTTGGAGACACAAATAAGGCAAAACAAAGACCAACTTGGAGGTCACTGAAATCATCCAAGCAAGACACAAATGTCTTCAACAAGAGTAATAGTAGAGATGGTGAGATTTTAGATGCATCCAAGATCGGATGAAGGATGTGAGGCATTCAGGGCCGTTTTTTTGGCTGAGAAACTTCTGAATGTAGATGCTATTAGCTGAGGAGAAGTTTAAGAGGCAAAAAAAGGAGTTTGGTTTTGGACGGGTCTTCAGACCTCTTATTAGATATCCAAGTGGAAAGGTCACATAGGGAGGCGAATGTAACCATCTTTAGGATTAGATGAGATTACCAAAGTGAGTATGAGCAGAGGGGGCAAGGAGCCCAAGGTCAAACTCTGGTTATGTTTTAAAGTTCAGAGAAAGGAAGACTGGGCCAGCAGCCAGTAATGGGAGGAGAATCAGGCAGGTGCGGTTAGTACCTTGCAAGCCAACTGAACAAAGTGTTTTAACGTCAAATGTCGATTAGATTTAGCAATGTGGAATATATTGGTGACTGAGTGGTTGAATAGTGAAGACTAAGCCTGGTAGCCATCACCTACCAGATGACCTAACAAGTGTCTAAACTTACCACTAGTCCATACTTATCACACAGAGCCATACTTTGTGTGATACACTGCGGAGATCATAGCATCATCTTATACAAAAGGTTTAACCTGAAACTAATAAATGCTTTAGACCTAACTTCCAGTTTACAGTAAGTGCAAAGGGATAGAAGAGATTAAATTAATGACATTAATTAATTAATGACAAAGAAACATTCAACAGAACAGGCCTAGTTGTTCCAGAAAGTCAGAATCTTGATTGAATCCTACTTTAGCGAGAAAGCTGCAAAAGACATTTTGAGGACAAATGGGAAAATCTGAATATGGACTAGATGTTAAAGTAGGGAAGCATTACTTTAAGTGGGATAATGTTATTGAAGTTATGTAGGAGAACCTCCTTGTTCTTAGATGCATCATGTATACATTCTTTGAAGCAGTTAAAAATATACATATAAAGCAAATATGGCAAAATAATTCTTCCCTTTAAGTGGATCGTTGGACCAATCTTTCAGCTTTTATGTTTTGACTTTTTTCCTAATAAAAAAATTGGTGACAATAAAATAAAATATACCCAACTGAAAAAAAAAATTTTGGTGACAAAAGGAGCGGGGAGGGGGAAGAAGATTGGAAATTTAGAAAATCCTTGAGTTCTGCTTCAAAGGTTATAGAACAGAAAAATAGGTAATAGCTAGAGAGGGATTACAGGATCAAAAGACTTTTAATAGCATGTTTATTATGCTTATGGGAATGATCTAGTAGACAGAAAGGAAACGGAGGCAGGAGAGCACTACTGGCCCTGTCTTTGAATGAGCTAATGCTCCTCAGCTAGGGCAGAGGCAGGAGCAGAGAACTGGAGCCCCACCAGTGAGCAGACAAGGACAGGCTCATGAGGTACTTGAGCAGGATATTCACTTATTAACACCGATTACTGTGTAATTGTGAAGTAAGGGAGTAAAGAGAACCCTAACAAGGCAACTATTGTATATTCACTGCCAACCCTAGCTGCTTGGATCAGCTGGGGAGCATATTTAAACAGATTCCAGCTCTTCCCTCCCCACTTCTTTAGTCTTCTAAAGCAGTCTCTGTGGGTAGAACCTGGGAAAGCGCTCCAGTTAATACTGCTCATGCAGT
Source organism: Phocoena phocoena (assembly GCF_963924675.1). NCBI lineage: Eukaryota > Metazoa > Chordata > Mammalia > Artiodactyla > Phocoenidae > Phocoena > Phocoena phocoena. The sequence continues at coordinate 68,442,790 of NC_089230.1, read as the reverse complement.
CAGTGTCTCATTTGGAAACCATTTTCTGTAGGGATATAAGGTCTTGCCATAGGCCAAAGATAGCTTTGATATTTTAAACCTAGAATCTGTTTTTTTCAGATTGCCTGTGCCTATTTTTCCTAATACAAAGAACTATACCTGGTGATGTGCCTTGTTAATAGTGACTTACTGAACACATTACAGTAACCTGAGTGCAGCACCACACCAGCACTGGCTTTTACTGTAAAAGAATAAGATGACTGTTAGCACACTAAATTCTGAAGATACTTACTTACTAGAAGCAGTTTCAGGGCTCTCTGGGAACTCAAAGTGCGGCTGGTTATTTGCACTAATGACCACCTACTGGGTCTGTCTAAATCTTGGATTAACTACATCCAAGAAGTTGCCCACATTTTTTATTTTCTGAAATTACCTCACACACTACTTAAAATCAGTACGCAGCCTATGAGCTAGGACTTTTTGCTATGGTGGACAGCAGAAACTTGGCTGTGGAGGAAATTTTGTTCTTGATCAAAGCTGAATCTAGAATTAAAACATAGTACTTGTGGCTCCATTCAGATTGCCAGCACTGATTTCCTTTTAGCATATCTTGCCTGGTAAATATAAAAACCAGCTCTTTTATAAATTTAAATCTACATAAAAATTCACACATGCTTATTATATAAAAGAATGTTCGCTATTTTGGGGTGTGAGAAGGGATAAAGCATATTTACAGTCGCTCTGCCCCCCCTCCTCCACATCATAACTTACTGCTTGCATTCTAAAATGCTGTCCCACTACACCAGCAGTTCTCGGCTGGGGACTGTTTTCTTCCCCCAGCCCGGACATCTGTCAGTATCTGGAGGCACCTTTTTTGGTTGTCACGACGGGGGGAGGGTGCTACTGGCATCTAGTGGTTGAGGCCAGAGATGCTGCTGAACCTCCTACAAGGCACAAGATAGTCTCCCCACAACAAAGAATGAATCTGGCCCAAATTGTCAACAGTGCTGAGGTTGAGAATTAGTCCATTAAAACCAGGTAGAATTATCCACCCTACTTAAGGTCAGCCTGCACTATATACCAATGTTTGTCAGGCACTTAAATGGGCATATGAATTACCTGGGGATCTTGTGAAAGCCCTATACCCCTTTTGGCCTTGTTTTAAAGAAAGAATTGGTGAAATATAATCACTGAAGTTAAAAAGGAGGAAAAAAAATTATTTTTGTATCTTCCACTAATTAGGTCAATTATAAATATTTATGTCCCAGCATATTTATGACTTAATTAGTAGAAACATGCTAAAAGAATTTAACAAAAGAATTCACTGAAGTATTTTTCCTCACTTCATCATAGGAAAGCTGTGTTTGGAAAGCATGTATGTAAAGGGAATTAGATGTGCTGAATCATGCTTTCATATAGTGTCCTTTAAAAAAGGTAAAAATTCTAGTTGTTAAAACTGACCTATTATTTAACCTATCATGCAGTCAGTTAGAAGAGAAACGATTTAGAGTCAGAACTCAGTTTGTGAAAATAGCACTCAAATCTTAGATTACTTGGTATGTGAAAAGACTGATTTTGAAATCTTATCAATTAACTTCACTGATCCCTAGACAATGCTTACGTTTAAAACACTGGCTTTATTCAAATACTACCCATCTGTACATTAAAAACAAGCAGATTAGAAGTAAATGTTTTATTCTTCCAACTAAATTCCAGTACTACAAGGGCAGTAAAACAATGATACACTGGGGAAAAAATGCAGCAATAAACATTTGTTAAAAAGACTGATAGAATAAATAAAAACTACCAAAAAAGGGTGGGGGTAAATCATATAAACCCATTCTGAAACCCCAAGAAGTCCTGGAGTACAGAAATGCCCTCCTCCTTCGCTATTTCACAGGAAGCACTGAAGGCTATTTGCTTAATAATGTCCTGGGATTACACTCTACATTATTAATAACTGGTTACAGCTTGGTTGTAGTGCACAATTAAAATCACACTAACTTCATCTGAATTGTCATTCTACAGTTTTATTTACACAACCAGTGAAGGGCATGTTCTTAGAATACCAGCTTTAATCCTTTCCAAACATTAATATAAGAAGCCAAATTGTAATGATACAGCAAATGAGGCCACTGGCATTAATACAGGTAGCAAAGGTCCACATCCGGGTGGTACTGACATCAAGGAAATTTCCAAAACCGGTTGCTGCCTAGGAGTGGTTGCCACTGACGAAAGCTTGAAACAACCTGTATTCACAGGGGGTATTGGCATTGCTGCATGTTGTAACTGGGACCTCTTGCAACAATGCAACAAGGAACAAGGCAGCCCACAAATGCAGAAAACATGATTCATGAAACATCTAAAGGGAGAAAAAAGGAAAATTAGGGCTAAGTTTAGGTCAAAATTTAAACACATGCCAAATCTTCATCCCTAATATTTGCCCCTAGGTATTTAAGTAACCAAAAGTAAGCCTTAGTAAAGTTTTGCTGCCTATTTCCCTCCAAACTTTTTCTCCATGATTTTCTGTTAAATTCTCTTCTTGGGTATGAAGATAATTATAATAAACTATAATTATAACAAAAGTCTTCTCCGTAAAAGACTGTCTTGTTTTTGGTTTAAAGATGAAATACTTACAACTAGCAGGCTGTTCTCCATATCGTCGCATTATTTGATCATGCGTGAACTTCACAAATGCGTCATATTGTTCTATAAATAAAGATAAACATCAATTACATGATTTGCAAAAATGCCCTCTTCTCTAATATATTGGAGCCACACAAACTGAAAAGTCCAATATATATAGTGAGACAATTCTAAGCTGGCACTTAATCAGACACAAAACCTCAGTAATAACAGTTTATCAGATGGAAAGAGCATGGAGCTTAGTCAGGAAACCTACATTTGTTCAAATCACACAACCTCATGTATAGGCTGGGTGGGGCTTATTTCTTAACCTATTAAATTTAAAGGGCTTGAAATAAAAAGATACTTTCTCCTCTGAAAGTTATTATAAGTGGTCTATGAATGGCAACTTACTGAAATGAGGGGAAACACGACAACAAAAGCGTAGCAAAATATAAGATACATCCATACATCCAAAATATGATACATCCACCTGTAACCTAATCAGGTGCCACAGAAAAAGATGTTATAAAACTAAGCAAATTCTCTCACCTGTGTTAGCATCGTGATTGACTTAACTCCTTAATCAAGAAGTTTACAATATCAATATCCAGTAAAAATCTGGCTTAAAAATCCAGGGGGAAATTCTGATTAAGTTACCATACATAATATATTTACTACATTTAAATTACCAAATTTTATGGGGAAAAAAAATTTTTTTGGATAATTTAAAGAAGACTGCAGCAGCTTCATACTCTAAAATTAGGTACACAGTGCCAGTTAGATTACTTCAAGTGTGCAGAACTGATGGCAAAATTATAAAAGATACAAAGTCAAAAAACCCACAACCAAATTGAGCTAAGTAAACAGCCAAAGCACAGGGTATACCAAAAGAAAACTCTAGTTCCCTAATACTGCTGCTGATCTACATGGCTAACATACTGTTTCTTAAGGTCACTAAGGAGGACCACGAGCTATAGGAAAGTTCATTTCCTTTCTTGAATTGAACTTCTCTGGTTCTTAGGAAATACCATGTACCAGTGTATAGGGTAATTTAACTGATGTGAAGTGTATGTGGGAAAGAATGCATTTCTTAGGATGAGTTTCTGGGAGACTCTAAAACTCATCTCATACCTGCAAGTTTTGTGTTCAATATTTCTTCATACTCTTCTCGAACTTTCTCTTCACGCTCTTTCAATAAACGTTCACAGATCATCCCAACCTGCCGTAGAGTGAATAAGGGCTGCTCTTTTTTTAATGGTGAGGAGGCTGCTGATGAAGTCCCTATGTACAACATGAACAACAACAAAAACCGCACCAGATTTAAAGCCATCACAGAAAGCATCATCTAACTGAGGAGGTTTCACTTGGATGTTTTCAATGCTTATATATCAATAAAAGCATTTTTCTATCAGCTTTTAGCACAGCATCTCCCTAGTCTTAAAACAGGTTTAATCCTATCAGCTTATGGCTTTGGAAGAACACAGCAAGATGTATGCCATCAAATATAAGGGAGAAAAAGTGTGAAGGTGAGTGGAGACAATGTGACAAGATACAAACTTAATTTTTTGTTTTTAAATTAATGATATCAGCTAGGAGAGACTTTATAAAAAGAAATACTGAGAATATATCCCTAATATTCAACATTAAATTTCACGGTTCAGCATCCTTAAAGATTATAATGTAGCAGCCACTTAGATAGTAGCAGTTTCTTCAGAATGCATTCCTCTTAAAAGTATTACTTAAGGCACTCTGATTTTCCAAAAACATTCCTCTTTTCTTGAAAAGAACATCTGAAATTAATCTTTGTGAACTCAGGATTGTGATAGTCATCCACGGTAACACTGCTGCAAGTATTCTAGACACACACAAATACACACTTTTGCTATCAATTGTTCGTCCTGTTTATCTGCCCCAATTCCTCTTTTCACTTGCTCCTTGTAACTTGCATGACTGGGACCACTATGTCCAAAAAAAAAAAAAAAAGTATGTTTGTTTGTGCTGTGTCTACCAACAAGCTGTAACAGAATACCAGAATCCTTGTATTCTGGTATACAAGAATAAACTATACCAGCTTCAGTCCACAGCTACTAAAAAGTAAGCCTCTATCTTTATTTACTTTCTAATTCGCAGCTTTGTTCGTTGAGACTGCCAGTTCATGATCTCCTAAGAAGTGATGAATTATAATGAGCTTGGTTCCCGCTGTAGAGTCTTGTCTCTACCCTCACCTCCCCTTACCAAGTTTCACCCACTTATACCTGGCCCCCCAAATTGGCAGGAATACTGCAGAATTCAGTTCTGAACAATTTCATGTTTCCTAATCTAATTTTATTTGACTGTTTTATAGCCTGTGAATGTTTGTTTTGTTATTCTGCCTGATTTTCCTATCCCTGCTGGGAGGGAAGGGAAGGCAAGGCAAGCAGGCAACTACTGTCACACAAAAACCTATTTTCGCTGAGAACTTAACTAAAGTAAGAACCATTTTTGATGGCTCTTCTTTAGTAAGAAGTTTAACTTTCCCTTCACTTCAAACAGCCCTGAGTTTTACACCTTAAATTTTAAAAAGTGTATTTGCAAACTATTCTCTCCAACAAGAGGCAGGGAAAAAACCGATACAGGATCAAAATTATCAACCTTTAAGGAATCTATCCTAAAACACAAGTATGTGAGGGTATACGTTCAGGGACATTTTTGTAAATACTGTAATAGCAGAAATTCTGAGTCTATCATTATTAAATAATTATGGGAAATCCATAAAATGGCATCGTATTCAGCCATGGCAAGGTACATCTATACCTAACAGAGAAACGTGGCTATATCTTTTTTTTTTTTTTTAAATGGAGGCTACAAATCATAGCATTTATGGGGAAGTCCACTTAGGAGATACTATATACAGGTGGTTGTCTTTGAGTCATGAGAATCCAGGTAGCTATTACTTTTGTACCATATTTTTAAGAGATCATGAATTATTCGTATAAATGTTTTTTTTTTAAGCAAGGGGAGAAACAGGAGCTTGATGACTGAAAGCAACTTGTATTACTTTTTCCCATAATAAGTGAAAGGAAATGTTACTTAGTAAGTCTGTTATTACCTGGTGAAGCTGGTCCGCTGAGGAGAAATGCCTGTGGTTGTGCATCAGAAGTACAACATGGATCTGTCTGTTGGAAACTAGTTTCTAAATGTCTTCTCTTCTGCATGCGCTTATACTCTTGTTTTATGTTGTACAGAATTTGTTCTAAAAGAAAAAAGTCAAAATTTGGCAAGATATAAACTTTCAAGTTAAAAAAAAATAGGTTGGGTTCTACCAAAAATATTCTCTTCAAATAATATCTAGAAAACTTATGTTCTGGGAGGAATTAGTTTCAGCATAATGGGGACACTCATTCAGAAACAGCACATACACATCACCTGGAATCCAGCTATTCTACAATACCATTCTTTCTCAGCACTGACTAGTAAAAAAATAAGTTTTTCATTCACTGTAAAGATAAGGGAGTCTGTGAACTGAAAAACGTACTTAACTCAGATTCTGAAGAGTACCAAACTCAAAGGTCATTTATTCACCACACACATAACTATTAAACTAACAGGCTTTTTCTAAGACCATAAATAATTAGAAGCAGGGAGGACTATGTAAATACAGGCACACACCAGTGAGAAGTGACAGTAGCAGGTCAGCAAAATGACACAGTAGATGTGAACTAAAAAATCGTCATACATTAAATGGCCAGAGCCATTAATATTAAGCTCAACAGAAATGATGAATATTACAGCATTAGCAGCGAAGTACTGTTCTGAATCTTTGGGGTAAAAACTCATGTAACGTGATTGGTACATAACAGATACTCAATTAAGAACCACTACACTACAGTGCCATTATCTTCAACCAAACCAGGAGTAAACAAGTGTAAGGGACATATCCTTCAGGCCAGTATGATGCATTTTAGAAGATTTCTAATTCAAAATAGTTACCATTTAGCCTCTCCAGAAAATCCCTCCCTGAGGTTTCCACTCCCATCCAAATAGACTTTCTCACCACCACCATAGTTCCTAAATTAATAGTTATCCATGTGAAAACTACATCCCAAGAAGTTTATTAATCCCAATCCAAAACAAATAACAGGCAATAAAATGTTTCATAAATATAATGGAGTATAATTTCAACAATTCTACAATGATGCAATTTCAAAATGAACTGAAACTCAATTGAAGGCTAAAGATTTATGTAAGATGAAAACAATCCTTTTTAAAAAATTTAATACTAGAGGTGTTTTTTTTTTTATTTTTAGGTATATACTTCTCATCTCTCTTTTCACTTCATTTCCCAGTAAGAACTTTTAGGGCTTTTGAGAGAGGGGACATCAATCAGTCCCGTAAGCATTTAGATTCTGCCAGTTTCATTATTGTATTGATAATTAGAAATCAAAAAATAAAAAGCTGCAAAAGATATATCCAGTGAAGATTTCATTTATGTAAATGTTGTGTGTAAACAAATCCATTTTACATATACACGAATGCAAACTCACACTGGAATAACTAACCTCAGGATGGTTGTGTGAATGTCTGTACTTAATATTTTTCAGAATGTTAACATTTGTTTATACTAAACATGGTCATGTTCACTCCTTTTCCATTTATGTGAAATTGTTTATAATTTAAAAACAAAGTTACCAGTGTGAAATAAAATGGCTGTCTATTGAACAGTTAAGCACCTTGACAGAAAACAGGATTCCTAAGATTCACAGAGGTGACCAATAAAACTAGTGCAACATCCTATACCAACCAGGTCAGGCACACATATCCTCATTTTTCTTAAGTAACAACTCTTTCAGTAGCGATATTCTAAAAGATTTCTAAAGTAATGATGTTTCAATCTCATAGTAAGCTTCACTCATTTATCATTTTATGTTCAAAGCTACCATCATCCTGATCAAAAGTGTCATTCAAAGCATCCTAAAGTTTATTCACAACCAAAGACTTCAAATATATTAGCACAAAGTAACTTTTAACCTTAACCTCTTTTGTGTGACTTATTCTTTGATCACCACACAGCTGTCCTCAGATTATTCTTCCTTTTGCTTCACAAAATCAACCAAAGTACAACTAAGATGTACCAAAAGAATAGTTGTAACAGACTCAATTTGTTCATCTGAAAGTCTCAAACAAGATCTAGCCTAGGATTAACATAACATAGCTTTATAAAATCGCCGTACCATCTAATATTTAAGAGACATCATTACAAGCAAAGGAACTGTAAGGCATAACTTACAAATGAATTCACCAAATTAAATGTAGTTTGATGAGTTCTTGCAAGTGCATACATAGTCCTGGAACCACAACCACAATAATGAACTTTATCACCCCCCAAAACTTCTCTCATATTCCTATTCACCACCTTTACCAACACCACTGCTACTTATCTGCTGTCATTATAGTTTTGCCTTTTCTAAAAGAGTGTAGATTTTTGCCTCCTTTCACTCAGCAAAATGCTTTTGAGATTCACACATGATGTTGCATCAACCAGTAATTCCTTTTTATTAGTATTCCATTGTGTATACATCACAACTTATCCGTTCTTTTAGCAGACATTTGGATTGTTTCCAATTCGGGGCTATTATGAATATTCAAGTACAAGTCTATAGGTGGACAAATTTTCATTTCTCTTGAGTAAATACCTAGGAGTGGAACTGGATGGCCTGATTATATGGTAAGTGCATAGCTTTACTTTGTAGCAACTGCCAAACCATTTTCCAGAGTAACTGTACATTTTGCATTCCCACCAGTAATGTATGAGTTCCAGCTTCTCCACATCTTTGCCAACACTTGATATTGTCAGTTAGCGCTGAAGAATTTCAAATACTACTGCACTGCTTTTTATATCTATTATGATATAACTATGTCATCTAAGCCTCACTGTGCCCTCAGATGCTCTAATACTGGTAACGTGATCAACACCGTTATGAAGTGAATGGTCCAATTTAACTTGACCAAAACCCTCAACACTCAAAGTAGCAAAAAGCTAACTACAAGCTTCAAGTTCATGTTACCTTGGTTCAGAGGTATATGCAGTTTTGAAGCTAATAACCAAGGAATCTCCCCAGATTCAATATTCCACAATTCACATTTTAAGCTCAACCTACATATTTGGCCAACTTTAGTTGCTTCCATGCCAGCTGGATAAAGGCCTTCCATACATCAATAAAGTACCTATGTCTACTTAGTCTTAAACTACTTAAATCTAGCCATCTCTTACCAAACTAGAGTGTGACATTTTACTCCAAGTACATGTTAACTTCTGACATTGTGTTGCCAAAAAAATTTACCAGTCCATTAAAGAAAGTCAAATAAAGCTTCACTAACATTATCAGTTTTAATCATGCAGACTTCATATTTGGCTTATGAAGCAAAGATTAAATTTGCAGCAAATCACTTAGAGCAAAATATGGAGTTATTTTCACAATCTACTTTACAAATGGCTGTAGTATATCCCTTTTCAAAATCCTTAAAACTACATCACCCTTATACTACACGGTCAATCCCTGAACAACATGGGGATTTTGGGGGTGCAGACTCTTACGCAGTTGAAAATCCACATTAACTTGTAGTTGGCCCCTGTATCCAAGAGTACGGTTCCTCCACGTAGGCGGGGTTCCACATCCTTGGATTTAACCACCTTTGTATGGTGTAGTACTATAGTATTTACTATTGACCTGTCAGTTCAAGCCCACACTGTACAAAGGTTAACTGTAAAATACTTGTAAGAGTTTCTTGCACTGTACTAGGTTAAGTGAAAGTCAGAATTAGCAAGTTTATGACTAATGGCATTTGCATTCTCAAATCTAGTAAATACCACTGAGAATGCTAATAAAATTCTCCTCCATAATAGGCAGATTGTCAGTGAGCCAGCACTTATTCCTTTGGAATATTAAAATATATATATAAACAAAAACACCTAGGTAAATGTGAAAAGGAAAGAAAGGCCTGGCCTGAGGCAATAAAGCCTGTTTACTCATCTTTGTTGCCAATGATTACTTGAAAAACCCTGGTCACAATGAACAAGGTCAACAATATAAACAGGAGAAAGTTGATGGGATACAAAAAATAACTGAGTTGATAATGGTAAGAGAAACAGCATCAAGATGGGACTGAGAGCAAAGGGAAAATGGAATTAAAAGCAACCAGCAATGTGTTTAAAGGAGAACCACAAAATGGGGGGTGGTGGTGAGGGGTTGTCAAGTATCTCTCTAGAGTAGAGTCCATAACCATAAGATGTCTAAAACTTGGTGATATGTGAAACTAAACTTTTGCTCCAGACTTGCATGGACTTCCTGTTTTCCTACTGACATAATTACTAGATCAAACAGTAAGGCTTCATTAACAGTTTTAAGTTCAGGTGTGTAAAACCCCTTTATTATCACCTAATATGCTAATTTCTCTATGGAGTACCTCTGAAAACAAACAAGGTAAAAGTTCATCCAAACAGATTTAACTCAAACAATGGGATTAAAAATGAAATAAATCTTGAAAGCCTGTCAGTGCTAGGGAGGAACACAAATAAAATGAAAAATCTGTACACAATTAAGTACAGAAAACCTGCAGTAGCCATTAAGACCTAAAACGGAAACTGTTCCAAATAAAATAACAGACCAAATCTAGAGCTCAGAACTACACAGACATTGCCATGTCTACTTTATAAATTAAAACACACAAGAGTTCAGAGTTGCTATGGAGACCCATCTTTGTAATTCAGCTATTCTCCCAGATCATCTGATCAGAAACTAACACAGTTCTTATAGACTCCTTGAGGGAACCTTAAGGACAATGTTCTTATCCACCCAAGAGCTATCTAACTAAAAAGAATGAGCTGATGCCATTTTAAATTTACTTCAAAATTACTGCTATGTCAAAGGAACCAGGAACCAAATTTTTAACATAAGACTGTTAAGTTGTATCTACAGTACTTTAAAAACTGGCTGAGATTCTAAATTTACATTACATAATATTTTACTGTGTAAGAGGCATTCATTTATCTCCTACAAGAGGAGAAATAACTATAATTACTACAGGTCAAATTCTATTACTTCACTGGAACTATAGTAGCCAATGATTACTTACTTGAAATAAATGGCTCAATTTATTAAAATCCTTCAGGTCTAAGTATAAATTACAAATTAACTGTGCAATGGGAGTCACTAAATTCAAGGAGTCCAACAATGCTCAATCAGCAGGTAGCTCCTCCCTGATATCCAAGTTTCATACCTCTTTTATATTACACTAGATTCTAAAGGGATATATGTTAACCATGCTGCTTTTGTTGTTTACTTCTTTACTATCTGCAAATGTCTTCTCAAATAGCTTACAAGCTAGGAAAATACTGAGTAATAAGAACCAAAAAAAAGAAGTAAATGGTGAAGAGAAAGGGGAAACTGAACCATCCAAAATCCAAAACCCAAATATGCAAGCTACAGAAAACATTCAGTGCCAAGGCAAGTTTCAGCTTCTATTCCAATTAACCATGGGCCATCAAAACAAGGTAAGGTTTGGAAGGACAGAGAGCAGACTCCTTGAGGAGGGATGTAGGGCAGCACAATCAAGCTGAAGAAGAAACACTAACACACATTAGGACACCCAAAACACACATATGCACATAAATATCGAGATACAGCATAACTGGAAACCAGTGGCTGCAAGCTGATGATTTAGGAGCTAAATGGAACCCAAAGACATGTCTGGCCTGAATACTTTCTTTTTAAAACAATGTGGCCAACATTTAAAAGTGGGTGATTTTACATTAAAAGTCAGATTTTTGGCTACTGCTGTTGCGGGGGAGTGGTGAGGAGGTATTGGACTATGTGGCAAAATTCAGCTGAAGAGCAGCTGCTACCTTTTGGGCTTAAGTTCTCAAGTGCTTCTAAAGCTTTAATGCACACGCAAACCACCTGGGGATTTTGTTAAAATGAAGACTATGATGGACGGAGCCTGAGTTAGGCATTTCTATTGAGTTTCCAGGTGATGCTGCAGGCCAGGAGCAAGACTGGAATTCACAAGTCCTCACCTTGTTCACTCATTTATTACTTGCCTGAACTATGGGCATTTAAATTTCTATCCCCTGCTTAAAATAATAACTCCTCTACTGTGGCAATTAAAAAGAAAAGTGGTTGGGTTTATGTATTATTGGACATGCCAAGAAATGGAGGGGAAGAGAAGGAAAGCAGTAACTGCAGAGATTATTACAAGTACCAAAATATTAAGGATAATCTAATTCATTTTGCCACTCTCACCTGGATGGCTTTTGTCGTTCTGAGACAGACATACCACCCCGCCCAAGCAGGAAAATATTCTGTAAATCAGTTTAAACTTGACCTACTTAAAGAGATTCATTACATGACAGTAACATACATATATTGATTCATTTATATGAATTTTATATTCATTATGTGATTGAAAGTAGACAAATGCATTTGCTTTTCGATTCTGTCTGCTTTAAAAAGAGCAAGTAAGACTACCTCTTACGCCAGAAGACACTGATTGGAAACCTACAGACATCTTTTGTTTATCCCATGTATTTTGTAACTTAGTTGTGAATACTTAAAAGTCAACAGATTTTGAGAAAATTCTGAATTCTGGGCGAAGAAAGCCTTCTGGGAAGGTATGACAATGAAAAGTCTAAACTTCCCATGGCTGGACCTGAGAGGAACGGTCTGAACTAAAGATATAAATTAGAAAGTCACCTGTAGGAAGTCAGGAGCATGCATGTGGTCACTTAGGGAGCTATTAAGCTAGACAGGAATGGAGCTGAACCTAGAACTAAAGAACTCCTAAGTTTATGGCCAGATGAAGACAAAAAGCAGCTGGAGAAGTGGAAGAAAACACTGCTATCGCAGAAGGTTAAAATACAAAAGGTATTTCAAAAAGAAGGGAGTGTCAGCAGTGTGAATGCTGTAATAAGAAAGGTCAAACAAGATGAGGATTGACTGTGTGCCATGGAAGTCATCAGTGGCTTGACAAAAGCTGTCTGAGATACAAATATACTAGGAGTAAGTTGAGAGCAGCCAAAGAAATGGAAGCAAGTAGACTACCTGAAAGCTCTTTGAATTTGGTTTTGAAGTGGAGAATTCTGGATGACTGCTGGAGGAAAATGAGGATGCTTCATTTACTTTATAATGGGAAGCCTGACCGTATTTAAAGCCAAAAGCAAAGATCTGGTTGAGAAAATCAGGTAAGGTTCCTTTGGAGAGAAGTGGGATTCTTCCCTCACTATTCATTTAATCTTCCTCAATGATACAAAAAAAAAAAAAAAAAAGACACAACCATGGGTAGTGTTGGTACTGGGAAAAATGAAGAAGCTACCATTTGATGGCCTCTATTTTTTCTGTGAAGTAAAAGGCATGGTTATTCACTGAAAAATGGCAGGACTGCTGGACAATGTAAAAAGTCCCATTTAAAGTTGCCCTACAGTAACTATCTCCAGCACTCAGGGACAGGAAATGCTCTTAATTCTCACAACATCTCTAGGAGACAGATACTACTATAATCATATGCGTAATTTTACAGATGAGGAAAATGAGGCTTTGCTTCAATGTCTTCTGAAAGGTCATACAGCTGGAAGAAAGTAAACCCAAGCCTGATCTCAGGGCCTAACCTCTTAACATCTACTACCCTCTCCAGTATTAGTACACCTAGCCAATATTCCGCTGAGTACCTGAAGTTAAAATGTATCACAAGGAGGAGAGCAAATTCTTAAAAAGCAGGATGTCAGTTAGAATAGAGGGATCCACTGCCACCTATTATTAATACTTCATACACTGAAATGTCAAACTCTATGACTGTTAAGAAGGTAGTGACCAAAACGGAGCATAATTCTCATTTACCTAGAGCCCTGCAATTGCAATCACTGGCTGTAACAAAATAATTATAAGAAATTTTCATGTTACATCCGGGTATTTATAAAAAGGATGCTTCAAGTGTCTCTAAACTGCCCCTGCTGAGGACAGGCATCTATAACTAACCAGAATGTTTTATTGGTGTTTCCAAAGTTAGGAATTACTCTAGATTGGTAGGTCGGCATTACCACACATACAGGACTGATTACAAGACCCGCTTCTGATAATGTACTATTTCACCTTGGGCCATGGATCAGGTTCCCCTGTTCTGTCACAGCCACCTAAAACCTCCTACACTTCTAACCAATTACACTGCTTAGACAAGTTTTTCTTCCAGAGAATTATATATCAGCACTAGGAACAAGGCAATCTTCTGTAACAAAAGGCAAAGTTCAAGGAAAGTAATGTTTGAAAAGTTGGCTTTCTGCAATCTTTCAAATTCTACTCCACATTCTATTCTTTAATTGCTACATCAGTTCAATGACATTATTTTTTTTTAAAGAAACAAAAGAAAGAAAATCAACTCTTCCAGGTCCCTCCCTCCCAACTGTCTCCCTTTAGTCTGATCTTTAGATGGAGTATTCTAAGAATTAACATTAACGGAAATGAAAATAAATGCTAATAAACTAAAGTCAGAATGCACATCACAGACTAAAACAGAAACTGCCAATACATAAGCTTCAATAGTAAAAGTGTGACTTAATTAAGTAAACCAATTTCAGTGCTTAGGCTGCCAAAGGTGAAAATAATGCTAATGTGGACAACTGTCCACAAAGAATTAAAATAGGTATTTTGATAAAGCATAAAGTTTATGGTATTTTTATTCTAGTTTAGCTGGCTTTAAAAAGTATCAGCAGTGGCAGCTCTGTCAGTCCCTGGACAGACTTTGTCTTTTCTTTGCCTAACCAGCATAGAATCTGGAACTCAAATGAGGTTCATAAAAGCTTGAACAAGTGACTTCTAGAGGAAGTATTTAGATTTTTTAAAAATGCTGAGAAAATCCAGATACATGAATACATATAGAAATTAAGTCAAACTCAAAGGCTGTATTACTGAAAAAAAATCACAGTAATAAAAGATCACATTTTAATAAAATCAAAATGTTGCAAAGCATTTATATTTCAGGATGACCTGCCTATGACATTTGTGACAGATAAAAATTAATGACTTACAATTTGTAAAGGGAGGAAGAAAGCTATATTCCAAGACAAACTACAAGCATATTCTGAGCTGTTTTTCTAGCGCTGGAAGGATAAAAAACACTACCACTACCCAAAAAAACCTATCATCACAAGAAAGATTACACAATCTGGCATAATGCAAAATTATGATCAAAAGGCTGAAAATAAATATCAAAGCTGACAACTTGACATACACTAGATTTTTAATTTACCTGCAAGCATTCTTTCCCTGCTCAATTATAACTGCAGTATCTTCTCATCATGCAAAAAAATTTTGTTTTAACATAAATCATTCAATCCCTTTAGAAATGAAAGCTCAGAACTTCATATTACAAAATCTTTTCTCCTAAAAATCACATAAAATCTTTAAAAATGTAATTCTTCGAAACAGCAAATCTCTGAAAATGGTAAAATCCTTGTAAATGGGCTATTTCAAATACTGAAACGCACAAAACCATGTTTATCATCACTGTCCAGAAAGATGAGGGAATACTGAGTAGACTTCAAGCACCTCAATTAAGTATTGTTCAAAGTCTTAAATTAAATAAATGCTGTATTTCTTGTTACTACTCATTTGTTTGAGTCACAATTAAAAATATATGTTGTCACATATTGTGGCTTTATTGTCACAAAACAGTCTAAAAAGAAAAAGTGGTATAGAAGGAGGAGCAGAAATGAAATTGGATTTTTTTCTTAAATTTCCGAGTCTCTAAGAACCTTGGGAGATTCCAAGGCTTGATTAATTAAACAAATACATTCAATAAATATTTTAAAACTTTATTTGTGGTAAGACATTAACTAAGAGGGAAAGGATGACAGGTAAGAATACCTCTGGGGTTACTTTCAAACTCTACAAGTCCCATCTATCCCCTCAAAATCCAGGGGACATTCCTTTTAACTAACAGTCTTTGCTACAAGACTGCCACTGATGCATCACATTTCTCAGGTGTTTAGAAAGTTGTAAAACATTGGTAAGCTGAGTTCTAGAATCCTTATGCTCAGCAGTAAAACTGAAGATGAATCTCTTAAACTAGATTCATTTGTGAAGACCTCTTTACCATCTGCAGATGGTTCATATAGGCTTGAACAAGTAATCCACCCTTGTAGGTAGTCTTCTCAAAGTCAAGAAATTCACTGTGGGTTTCACACATGCATAGAGAACATTCTGTGAGTCAAGAGTACTAGCACAGTATTAATGCAAAGACTGCAAGGACCATAAACTGCTGGTTAATTCACTTATGAGTACTTGAAAAGACCCAACGCCAGTACCATTCATTATCTTGTTTCATGAACCAACTATCCAAGAGGTCCAAACTTAACCTATGCTATCATTATTGCATTCTTCTTTAAATGGAAAGAGAATCAAAGGTTTCTTTTCTAAGAGGAAAAATAACACAAAACTGGGCACTTCCAATGAATCTCTTATTCTCAACTTTCAAAACAAAAGCATTTCTATCACTGTCTTCCTGGGTCTATCTAAACACATAGGAAAGATCTATCTGAATAATACCCAATATATTCTCTTTCCTATAAAGCCCTTTAAGAAAACTGAATACATTTATTATTCTCCTTTACATCTTAGTGTATGTCTCTGTGGCAACCATGGTGGCTAGGAGCATTTTCACCTAAAGAAGAGCTAACAACCCTGTCCTCTGATGTAGCCATGTTTACCCGATGTGTTTCTGTGCTCAAGATAGGCTTTCATTTTCCTACTTTCAAAACAAAATAGCTCAATAATGAATACAACTGCATGCTGCTTTTAATGGCTATAAACGTACATGATTATTAAATGCATAATTCATACAACTATTAAAAAAATGCAGCTACATACGCAGTCCTAAATAAAATATCAGGTTTGAAATCCAAAGTACAAAGACCATTAAAAACAATTTATTTGCCAAATCCACTGAGAAACTACAAGCAACTTAACAGCTGTCTAAATAACCACAAAATATTAAAAACACTTCTGGCTCAATATGAATGACATCTGAAATGAAATGTTGCCTCCTCCAACAGACATCTCATTTGTTTGTGTAGAACCATTTATACTTCATTTAAGCCAGCTGGTGTCTCCATTTGCAGGCATGTATCAATGTCTACAAAACAATCTAAGTTCCTGTAAACCCTTCCCCATTCACAAGCTGCAATTTCCATTCTTGATGGCAAGTTTCCAGCAAATACAATGAGTTTTTACAAAGGCATTTAACTCTTCATCCAACTCAATTCCTAAGGCAGACTACAGCAATGGTAACAAGTCAAACAATGTATATAAAGGTGCCTAGCAAACTCACAAATAGGTTGAGTCCATAGAGGGATCACTTCACTCAACCACTCATTCATTCACTACACAATTATGAATAACAACGTCTTGGATTTGACTGACAAGTATAATATTTTGGTTTTATTAAAATAATTTTGTTCTTGGGAATGTCACGATAATCTTTTGGCTAAATGATAATATTCTGAGATGTTTCAAAAACCAATCGACAAGGATAGAACACTCAATCTGTTTTCAACTAACTTGCCAGGATGAGTACTAATGAAGCTAGGAGAGGCATTCATTTTCCCAACCACAGCCAATGGTTCCCCTCCCACACACCTTCAGTTGTCATTCACTTTTCCTTTTCCACATCCAGGGGTTATTACAGACCTCACTGCTGACACCCGTAACCAGGGTTGGGCAAACTTTTTCTGAAAAGGACCAGACAGTAAATATCTGAGCTTTGGGAAAATACAGTCTCTGTCACAATTACTCGACCCTGCTATTGTAGCCTTCAAGGGACATGGACAATACTTAAAAAAAGAATGAGCATGGCTGTGTTCCAATAAAATTTATTTGCCAGCTCTTTCATTTTTCCTGGTATTAAGTTGCACTAGTTTGAAAAATATTGATTTAAATAATAGTCATCAAGTCAAACTTTGGAATAACCTTCCTGGGATGACTAAAACAAAAACAAAAAACAAAGTTGGGTTTAAAACAGATGTCCTAGTTCCTGAAACTACTAGTAAAGCCTCAACATGACTTCAGCTACATATCAGAAAACACTATATACATATCCAGAGAATGATAAAATCATGATAAATTGTGCACATGCTCTGAAAAAAAATTCACTTCAGTAGTCTAGTTGTATATTGTTTAAATTATATTTGAACTCACAGAAGTGAAAACAAAGAGATTCCATAGAGCCCCAATCAATCTCAATTTGGTAAGTTGCTTTCTGTTCCCAATCCCAGCTACTTATTTCTGCTAAGGACATATGGGTATTCGCTCTTGTAAAGTTTAGGTATGACCACTTTTAAAATAGGAATCTAAAAATTAGGTATTTGGGAAAATTATTTCCAAGTTAGATAACATGAAAACCGGGAAGCTCTCTGATACCTGCACAACACTGCAGCTCCCATTATGACACCATAATTACAAAAACCATTACAGGAGCATGCCCAAAACTGGCCATGTAAACACAAGGTTAAATTAAATTACATGTAAAGTGTCATTCAAAATCATAGTTAAAAACGTAAATTTTAGCAATTCAAAACTTATGCAATTTTAACTGCTTTTCTCTAGTTGAAATAGCTTTAAAAAAACTTTTCACAGGCTAAATAAGTATCAGGGTGTGGTTTTAGAGTTCAGGATATGATCAAACTTCGAGTAGATGTCAAAAACACCTTGAAAAACAAAACAGCAATATTTTGGAAAATGTGAATCTGAATCAGCAGGCTTAAACGATTCCAATAATTCCAGTCATTTTACTATTACCGTCCACTTAACTGAAATGTAACATGATGTGCAGCCAACTGCATTAGCCAATGCTTCAAATATATCAATGAAATGACAAATTTGCAAAGGATCACAATTCTTTCTGAATTAATTCCCTTTAAAGTGAGAACAAATATAGCCCCTAGCTGACTTACCTTATATGCTCAAGACTATTTTAGCATTTAGATATACTTTAACTCCCAAACCTAACAATGTATTAATTCACACCCCCCCCCAATGAAATTTATTGCTGGTTAGCTAGAGCTATTTTTAAGTGGCCTTATGAGGTACAGACTCCACAGTATCATTTCAATTTTCAATGACAGCATTTCACTAAAAAGACAAACTCTAAAAATAATGTTAACCACCAGGAGCTCATTCTTGACATTGTTTCAATAGCAAAAAATGGTAGCCTAAGCATTGAGGTCCTCCCCATATATTTGGGGAAGGATATTTTAAAAATCTGACCTGGAAAAAAAAAAAAAAAAAACCTAAGTCAATTCCAAATGGAAGTTACCAAATGCAGGTAAATACTGCCCACAGATTTTTTTTTTAAGCTAACGATAAAGAAACATGTAAATCAAATTATGAAAAGTCTTTGTCTACAGATCATGTTATTACCAAAGGCTAACACACAGGAAACCTTTGCTTGCTACACACACAAAGGAAACATTTACACTACAAGTCCACAAAAACCTATCTTAAGACTGTGCCAGGAGCACACAAGGATTTTTGAAGTACAGAAAAAAATGGACACACACATGCAGTACAAAGCAGCCAAAAGGTAGTTCCCCACAGTCACTTTCAGGAAATGTCTCAAGATGAAAAGCAAAAATAGTCTTAAGTCCTTTGGAATCTTGGGTTGATTTATTATTCCCAAGGCCTGGGCTTTTTCTCCCAACAGACTTTATCGGGCAGAAATAAAGCACTTCCAACTAAAAGCAACTACTCAGCCCCGATTTTCAGTACAATTTGCTTTTCATTAAAAGTTCGAGTTTCTCAAGGTCTAGACGTATAGTGCGATCAGATTACGGCACTCGGGAAGAGCAGTTTCTTTGTTGTTGACCCTGCTAGGGAAACAGGTCTTGACTCAGCCCAAGTGGCGTTCTTGTGGGTGATTAATGACAGGCCTAGATCTCGCCCCAGTGACATCCCTCCCCACCCCCTCCGTACTAAAATCAGCCATGTCTGAAAGGGAGGAGGGGCTGCCGCTTCGCCTCCAACCACCCAATTCCAGACTTGATAGGTGCAACCAATCGATGCCGGGGAGACAGCCACCAAGAGTCGGGTGAAACGCGTGACCCTTCGCTTGCCTAGATTTCCGTGTAGCACCCTCTCTGATCATTTCCGCTTGGGCTCTCCAGACTACGGAAACGCTCAACTCTAGTCCCTCGGCGCTAAGAAAAGGACCTTCCTCTTCCCCACAATACCCGGCGAGGCACGGCCCCTACCCACCCCTTCCCGACCCCCCCCCCACAAGGCTATTCCCATTGTGTCTCCGAGGCTGGAGGAGCTCGTGAAAAGAACTGTGGTCGCCCGAGGGCTCCGCTAAGCATGGGGGCGGTCCAGCAGTCCAGTCCCGCGGCCGCGGCCCGGGCCCCCCAGTCCTCTCACCCCCTCCCCCCACGGCGGCCGCGGGGCCGAGTCCCACCTGTGGTGAGGCGGGAGGAGACATCGCCGAAGGGAGATGGCTCCATTCGGAGATACTTCTGCGGCGAGGTGGCGGCGGCCGAGAAGGAGGCGGCGGTGGCCGCGGCGGCCGACGACGGCGAGGCGGCAGCCGAGGTGGGCGCCGACAATGGCGCACATCGCCTCCGCTTCGGGGACGCCGGGCTCAGCAGCGGGTCGAAATCCAGAGTCCGTTTCAGAGTGGCTCCGCACGCCATGGCCGGGGTGTCGGGCTCGTGTAGGGTCGGGAAGGGGAGGACGAGGGAAGGGGGGCAGAGTGGGGCCCCGAAAAGAGCCTAACTGACCGGCTCAATAGCGGAAAAGCGGGTGGCGGAGCGCCGGCAAGGGGAGTAGAGCCGCCGCCGCTGCTGCTGCCTCCGCGGCAGGGGCAGTGGCCCGGGCCTGCCGGGGCGAGGGCGGGAGGGGCGGTGGCGGCGGCTCACGCCAGCCGCGTCGAGGGGGGGGGGCTCTTCCGCCTCCTCAGGCGCGGCTCCCCCGGGAGAGGCTCCGGCCGCCCCCGCCGTCCGTTCGGGCTTTGCGCCGCGCCTGAGGCGCTCCTGCGCGGAGACCGGCTCCCTCAGAAGTTTAAACCAGCCCCTTGAGGTGTGAGGCTGCAACGCGGCTCCTAAGACGCCCGAGCAGCGTCAGAAGCTAGAGAGCGTCGGTCGATGCGGCGGGATTGAGAGGTGGCGGCAGCGGCAGCAGGAGCTCCACCGAACACGTCCAGCCGCTTCCCTCTCCACTGTACGACTCTTCCACCCGCCGCCGGCCCCAATATGGCGTCAATAACAACGCCGCCGATTCAAATCCTGCGGCCTCAGGGCGCATGCGCATGGGCGGCTGGCCACCCCCGTGGTGCATTCCTGGGAGTTGTAGTTTTTCCCTGTCGGGAGGAATCGGCGTGAAAAGCGATTAGGGAGGAGTCATGGAAACTACGACTCCCGTCATTCAAGGCGCGCGATTCCGAGTTCCGAATTGGAATTTAAATCCCCCTACACAGATTGAGTGTAAAAGGAACAGAGCAAAAGAGAAAAAAGAAAAGGCTCAGAGAGAGTGGGAGAAAAGAAAGTCAACCAGTGCGGAAAGCAGGCTCAAAAAAAAAAAAACCTTTAAAATTCAGGACATAGTTGTCCTGGTACCGCTCCCACAGTGACTTAACAACCGGGAAATAGAAAACTAAGCCAACCTAGAGGTTCAAGACTGACTAATTTCGGTAATAAGAGTGCCAAAAACAAAACCTGTCACAACGACGGGCTAGGAAATGATAAGATTTTGGAACCTATTTAGGACTTCAAGAGAGAACAACAGTAGTAGTATCAGGTTACAGGAACCTTGATTGAACTCCATGCTTTGCCCTTCCCAGGTAGCTGCTTGCATCCACCTACTAAATTCTACAAAGCCAGGTTTACCCTGTAAATGAATAGGATTTGAACGACGTACAGAACCAAATAGTTTTGCTTTGGATAAAAAGTTGGTGATATCAGAAATTGCACTGTCTCTGTTGAGTACTGGTGTATATCTTGTGAACGGTAAAAATTAAATCCAAAGACACGATGAAATGTCTGGAGAGTAGATATTGGACCCATTTTGTAAGCAGAGAAAAAAAAGTTTTTTTCTAAAAGTTATACTTCTAATCAGGTACCTAAAATAAAAATCAAATACAGGATTAATAAAGTTATTTATGTGAAAAACTGTCATTGGTCCTTTGCCTATGGAAGCTATCACCAGTCCAGTACAAAACTAGTTATCTATGTGAATGCCATATTATCAAATGATCATGAGTATCAAATACTGGCTTTCAATGCTTATTTATTCCTGTCATTTATTCAGTAACTAAAAGATGTAATATTTTGTACCATTTTGTCTATTATTCTTTACACCATTTTTGGACAGTAGCTTAATATATTCTTGTTTTATAGAACTGTTCAACCCTTCAAAGATCAGCAGTGCTGATCACACTGCCTGTGTCAACAACTAAGTTGTGCTAATTTTAACATATTATACTGTTCGGAAAGTATCTTTGGAGAAAGAGCAGCATTTAACGAAACAGCAGCTGAACTGACACCTAATAAGTAAATTTTTACTAAATTCTGAACACTCCATGAAATCTATGATATGGTGAAAATAACAGACTATACATATTTTATGTAAATGAGTAGGAAAAGCTATGTTGACCAATGAAAAACAAGCAACAAAGCATTTATGTTCCTGGTAAATATTTTCTGAAATTAAGATTTAACCTTAAATTATAGAGCTTACTTTGGTAAAGGAATGTTATGAGTCAAATTGTGTCTCCTCAAAATTTATATGTTGAAGTGCTAATCTCAGGTATCTCAGAATGTGACCATATTTGGAAATAGGATCATTTCAGATATAATTAGTTAAGATGAGGTCATACTGGAATAGGGTGGGCCCCTAATCCAATATGACTGGTGTCCTTACAAAAAGGGGATATTTGGACACAGATGGGTAGAATACCATGCGCACATGAAGGCAGAAACCTAGGTGATGCATCTACAAACCAAAGAAAGCCAAAGATTGCCAGCAAGCCATCAGAAGCTAGGAGAGGGGCACGGAACAGACCCTTCCTCACAGTCGTCAGAAGGAACTAACCCTGCTGATATCTTGATCTCAGTGTTCTAGTCTCCAGACAGTGAGACAATAAAATTCTATTGTTTAAGCCACCCAGTTTGTGACACTCTGATATTAGGAAATTAATAAAGGGGTGGTGGTTATTTGAGTTACACCCAGTTGCCTGGAAAATGAGGAAAGAGTTGTGTGTAAAGGTGGCAGGAGATACCTGGTAAACTTGACATTTTAGTCATAATAACTACCCTTGCAATCATTGCTGCACTGCGTATCTGCAAAAGGCTCTCTGGTAGAAAGGAAGGGGCAAGCTTCCTTTCTACCAGTGGCTCAGGAGCCTGCTAAGAAGCTTATAGGAACAAGAGGAGAACTCTCTGATTCACCTCTGTGTCTTCGCCCAGGTTCTCTTCCATACTTGTTGCCTGACTACTTTAAGACTCAACCTTCCCGGAACATGTCAAGGCTGAATTCATTTTATAGATTCACAGAAAAAGAGACACCTATCTGCACATCTTCATCATTACCCTTCTCACATTGTAATACTGTAATTCTCTGTTCATGACTCTGCCTCTGCCACCACTGTATTAGCGCCTTGCCAATAGTCTAGTACCTTGCACACTTCAACAAATACCCATTGAATGTTTCTCAAACATTTTTTAATCACCCTATTCTCCCAGTAGTCCACATTATACTTGTCCCTTGAGATAGATACCTACTAAAATATAAAAGCAACACTTTTAGGGTAGAAGAAAACTGTTGAAGGAAAAAAAACCCTAAAAACATTTCTTAGACTAAAATTAAAAATAAAAATAATACTTGAAAGGTCATAAATCTTAACATCACCTTAAGTCTTAACAAGTTTAGTAGTAAATTTTTATTCACTTCTAGAGGCAAGGAGAACTATATTTAACACATTAATAAGTTGAATCAGGCCACATGAATCTAAATATACAGTACAGCTAAAGTCTCCAGTGACCCACACAGACCAGAATTGCTCTTGTTGGGACTAAAAGGCCCATAACAAGTTTTAAAGGCTTGAAATATTTAGAATAGTTTTGTGACAATCCAGCAAGTATTTTCTGATTTGTACAATCTCTGAAGAAAATCAAACTGCTTTACCAAGACGCTGGTCTTTGCTTGGTATTAGACTTTTCTAACACCTCCCAAAATATTCCCCAGGATCTGATTCTGATGAGTCATTCTTTGACTAAAGCCAATAAAAGTATACATTACTGGATGACACAAAAATCTCATCATCTTGAGCCTGAAGATCATCTTTGTACCATAAATCATTTTCAAACAATTTTTCTGGTGTCAAATAAAGGTAAATGCAAATATGTAAGGTGGGGACAGGTGTTTGCTGACTTTGCATGTTGAGTTTGAGTAATGGGTAGGTTCAGCATTAAGAATAGCCATTCTAATTCAGGAGTCACTTCAAATCTATATTCAGAGCAAGCATTGCTGAGGGCAAAAAAAAAAAAGTTTAATCATTGTGTAAATGAGCGCAGTAGGGAAGAATAGACATTGTAATTCCTTCCACATAACATCTTGCAGGCTTGCTGGAGTCTGATAAGCACTGTATCTGTATACTATTTTTCATTGGCCCTTTTGAACTTTGGTTTCATTATTTTGCTTGTGGTCATTATTTTGAGTTGACTGGATAGACCATAGAGTCATCAAAACCATATATCTGTGCATGATTTCTGGAGGTCACCTAGTCTAGTCCCCAGCCTCGAGGTATGGTTACTGGTGAACTACTCAGGCCAAATCAGTGTCTATCTGACTCTTTCTAAAGAATTTTCAGAAACAGCCTCCAAAATCCTGTTGTGCAGGCAACTGCGTATTCTCTTATATTTAGCTTTAACCTCCTCTCCATCAGAGGCTGATTTCGACTTGAATAGTACTCTATAAAGAACAATGCACTCTAGGAAATAAGCATGATTCGCTTATCCTGAGGGACTTCGAGAGAAACCACAGGATAGTCTCTGGACAGTCAAAATAATTTTTTATGAAGTCCTTTTCAAAAAAAATGTGCATACTTTTCTCAAATATGTGCCCTCAAGGACCTGTATCCTTACAGAAACTGTTTACTCTTTACAGAGAAGCCAACCATGTTTAGGGATCTTATTTCTCAGCCCAAACCAATTAGAAGAATAAAGAAGAGGGAAAGGGGAATTGAAGATGCTATGTATATGCTGACTACAACAAGCAATACAATCACTGGAGAGCAAAGGAAGAGAATGTAAAAAATAACTACAAAATTCAAAAAGCACAACAGCCTGGAACCACTGAAGTGTCAGGACAATCAGCCCAATGATACCTGAGGCATTACTGTTTTATTACATCACCATATAATAAGGGTAGGGTTGCCAGATTAACAAATAAAAATATAAGATGCCCAGTTCAATTTGAATTTTATAAACAAGGAATGATTTGTTAGTACAAGTACGTCTCAAACATTGCCTGTGTTCATCTGAAATTCTAGTCTTACTAGGTATCCAGTATTTTTATCTGGCAACCCTAAATAAGACAGGGACCCCAAAGTCATAAGTAAACTGCGCTTAGTATACAGTTCAAAAACTGTGTAACTAATACGATATTAGAAAACTTTTCATCGATAGTATTTAAGATTAAGAAAATCAAAACTTTCAATTGTCTGGAAAGTTAAT